>NW_024104554.1:3907241-4134741 GCF_003945595.2 Pipra filicauda | reverse complement strand
GATACATACACTTTGTAGGTAAGATGGGGAACATTTCAGAAAATCTGATCTCCTCCTTCAGCATCATATGTAAAATCTTAATTGTGCATATATGATACACCCTGATCCATTCTGTTTCTTGTTAGCCTTATGGCACTATGATCATGTACAA
Source organism: Pipra filicauda (assembly GCF_003945595.2). Lineage (NCBI taxonomy): Eukaryota > Metazoa > Chordata > Aves > Passeriformes > Pipridae > Pipra > Pipra filicauda. The sequence continues at coordinate 4,134,590 of NW_024104554.1, read as the reverse complement.
CCATAGAAAGTTTTTCATATTAGAACTTGATTCTTCCTTCTGTGAAACTTTTTCTGGGGAAAACAAAACAAAACAAAACAAAACAAAACAAAACAAAAAACAAACAAACACAAAACCTCCCAAAAAACCAAACAAAAACCCCACAACAAAATTCCAAAGCTTAAAAAAAAGAATGAGAAACTACAAAAGGTGAACAGATGAAAGAAGTGAACATTTTGGAGGATAGCTGTATTTCTAATCTCAGTACACCAGTGGGCTGGTATGATGCAGAGTACATAAAAGCGTCATGTTCTCTCTGTTAGTAGTCAGCCAGACAGTGAGCTGAAGCAGTTGATGCCCAGTCCCTGCTTCCATCTCTTGCCAAGGTCAGTATTTCTTCTGAGAAAGTCTTTTGCCAAAGCATATGAGCCAACTCCTCTGGTCTTATGAGACCATTTTTCCATTGTTGTGATCAACAGCCCTCCTCTGTGCCTGTGAACTTAATCCTTCTTAAACTTTTTTGACTTAATTCTTCTTGACACTACTGTGCCCAGTATCCCAAGCAATGTCTTCATAAATAACACTAGATATCTCTGTTCCTATTGCTCAGAAATACTTTGCATGTCATTACATGCTTGTATTATATTTTGCTTTTTCTTGCTCATTCACTCCTGGCTCTTAGACCTATGACCAACTGCTACATTTTGGAATAGATCAAAAAAACGTCTGTTATCTCTAAGCAATCTCTAACCTTGTTTTTCTATTTAGTGCCTCACATCATCAAGTTCTTTATGTACAATATATCATTTCTGTGCTGATCAATCTTCCTGTCTTAGGTAATTTCTGGTTTTGTTATGTAAAATCAGTATTGGAATTATGTACCTCAGTAGTACCAAAGAGAGAAAAAAGATGGCAGAAACTGTATGTACAAACAACTTTGAGCTTTGTCTTGTCACTACTATATATATATAGTGTTTTACTTCCATCATAAAAGGAGGGATGATGTGGAATCAATCATGTGCAATCAATTATTCATTCAACATTTTTTGTGGAGAAAACCAGATCTAAGTCTAGAGGAAGTGTTTTCATTACAGACACTTTTTTCAATGGAGGCATTGATCTCTAAACAGAACATTTAACCCTGCTGACAGTAGACTTGATTTCCTTAACTAACTCTCATGGACAATTAGGAATAATTTTGGATTCTCCGGGGTTCACTGACTGTACATCGAAAATCACTGCTCTTGCAAATGCCTTCAAAAAGCACGATCAGCCAAACTTTCTGTGGAAAGGACCAAAGCAGAAGAATAAAAAAGTGCAGAACAAGTAAACAGTAAAAAGCAAAATAAACAGGACATAGACAATCGAAAAGCTTTAATCCTAAATCAATTTTAGATGTATCCTGCTTTTGTAATCTGAAAATAAGAAATTCTTAACACTGAAAATTCAAACTGCTTCACTGAAAAAAAGCCGATATGCTGTCGCCTACTGCACACCAAATGTTAGGGCTGCACACACTGGCATTGAGCACGTGTCTGAGTAGCAATCAGCTGTGCTGTTTGACTTCCTATTTGACACTTAAAGAGTGAGTATCCCCCTGAAGAACAGAACCTTGGGCCAGGTTATCTTCTTTGTTAGATCTTGTAGCCTCACATGAAGATGTCCCTTGCTTCTGGCTCCTCTGCTGATGCTCGTCCTGCTTGTCCACCAGTAGCTCTGAGGCTGCAGGCACTGAGTGGGCCCAGGGGCAGCGATACCTGCAGGAGCTTTGGGAAGACCAGCAGCTGCAGCAGACACATCACTGGGGTGACAGCAGCACTATCTGCTTCAAATTACGTTTTAGAGAACACTTTTAGTTTAAGTCCTTTTTGTGGTAATTTGTCATGAAAATGAGTCATGAATCTATATGCAGCATATATTTACAATGGGAACAATACAAGTAGCTGCATGTTTTTTTCATTTTTGTGGTGATCATGAGCTGACTGTGGTTATTTTTATATGGATTTGTTACTTCAATTAATATAAGTAAATGTGTGAAATTCAATAGTATCTGAGCAGTGTGCTGCTAGGAAATAATACCATTTCTAAAGAATGAGCTATTCAGTGACCCTCCTAACATATGGAATTGCTTTTTTTCCATTCTTCACTGACCATGGCTTTTATAATGAGAGAACGGAAGTGTGCACGTCATTACTGGATTTACACATTGAGGAGATGTTAACAAAATGAAAACAGATTTTCACACATTGAAATCTTTTTCTGTATGGACCACATTGTCCTTGCCTGAGACGTCGTTCATAAAGAGATTTATTCTCTACATGCATGAAACTGAAGATTTTTTTTTTCTTGTAACATTAACACAAAAGACGTGTGTATATGTGCATATAGTCTTAAATTGTGAAATGTGTTGCTTCTCAAAATCCACAGTCATGACTCAGAGCCCTCAGACTCTGCCCAGATGGATGCCCAAGATGTGTAGGCCGCTTTTATATTTAATCATATCAATGTTAACACCTCCACCAACATGTTTAGACCAACATGATAGGAGTCAAGTCTTTACTCCAATGTGAGTAATATCAAACCTTTATTGCTAAAATAGATATTTCAGGTCTTCTAACTACATGACATATTTACCTCTCATGTCTATGTTACCCAGACACATTTTTAGAGTTAGTCTCTGATTAAAAATGCTGATACCCCTAAACTTTATATTTCCTAAGAAAAGTTGGACACCTTTCGATGGTGTGCCTCTTAGACCAAGAAAGAACTTTATTTATTAGCTCACATTTCACTAACAGTTTCAGTAAACTGCAAAAAGAAAATCTAGTTTTGCTGCTCCACTGAGGAAAATGGCATGGCAGCAGAATCAGCAGCAAATTTAACCAATTCAAGCCTATTCAGGAGAAACTTATTTCTGTCAGGTGCTAATTTCTCTTATTCTCACCTGTTTAATTACATACTCCTTTCTCAAAAAACAAAACAAAACAAAAAAAGCCCCACCAAAAAACGTTAAGCTTCTGAAATTCCCTTCCACTTATTGCACTCTTTCTCATTTGCACCATCTACGTTTACCAGAATAAATTTGAGGACAATTTCTGAAGATTATTTAAGCTGAATTTCCATCTCGGGAGGTGGGTCTGGATGGAATACACTGTCTGGAAGAATAATTTATTCCAGGAAAGAGAAGGGAGTGATCTAGAAACAGATACTGCATTATCAGCTAACTGCTAAGTTTTTGTAGTCATAACTTACATGACTATAATTTTAAGCCATTTTAAACTAACTGGCATAAAAAGAGAATCTTTCATGGTAGGTGGGTAAATAAGCAAGAAGCGATAGCAATATTCATGGCAAAGGTTGCATCTCTCATTGGACTTGCTGATTCAGGTGAGGCTCCTAGCATTGCATGGCAGGTGATCTCATCTGTAGATAGGGATCATGAAAACCATCCCATGGTGCATCTTGTCCGCACATGATCAGCAGCTGTCTGAACAGGGGTGCTCAACACCTTGGAAAATAATTGCTCTTATATGCTTTACTTTGAAAATCCTGGATGAACCTTGATTTTTCAAATTCCAATTTGAATTCACCCACTGTTTCCTAAGGAATCTGATATACAGTTAAATGCTGATTACAAACAAATCCATAGATAAAAGGTAAAATAAAAATGATAAATTTAGATAAAACATAGATAAAAATAAAATAAAAACTGTAAAATAAGAAGGTAATATATATATATAATATATATGCTACCTATAACACTGTAATATTCATCTATTAAATGATCTGTTCTAAATGTTCCAAGTGCACTCCCTTCAAATCTCACTGCAGTCAAGAGAAACTATGACTTTAACAAGCATGACTGCAAAATGTGACTGTGGCAAGGTTCTAAGCTGGCTTGGAAGCAGATTTGCCTAGATGTTCCCCTCTCAAAGAAGCCCAAAAATATTTTAAATACAGAAAAATGTTTTGAACAAAAGTAGGAGCTTTATTTTTTAAGCAGAGTTCAAGAGCTCACAGCAGAGCTCTAGGCTCAGAACAGCTAGAAGAGAAAGGATTGTACAGGTGTTCTCATGTGTACCTTGTAAGCATGTCCTTATTTCCAAGCAACTTTCTTAGTCGCTGATTTAGCCCTTGCTTAGCCCTTGCTTAGCCCTTGCTTACTTGGTCCTAGGAGGTTCCTTGAACCCTCTCTGAGAAGTAACTCCAGCTCTCTGCTCTGAGCCTCTTAACCACTGCAGGCCCCAGTGCTCACACAAAGGAGTAACCCTTCTGCTTCTGTGCCACAAATTTCTAACAGTCAATTAAAATAAACAGCGTGACTCAAAAATAGAAATGGAATTCGGAGTCACTCAAGCACCTTCTAATGTTCTGAGTTTTTTAATCTAAGACCTAAAAACTTTGTGCCTTGGTGAGAAAGGGCAGAAAAGCATTAAGAAGGGTGAAAAAGAAGGTTTAAAATGGAGAATTAATGACTGTGTCCTTTTACTTCTGGTGTCTCTGAAAAAGTTACAAACTAAAACACAAGAAGGATGTTCTTCATGTTGATGTTACAAATGATACTGAGGTTTTGTGGGTTTTTTAAATTTTAAGGGCTAGTATTTTGTACTAAAATGCCAGTCACCTGCCAGCTTCCTAATAGAAACTTGTCTGTTCTTGTCTGTTTCTCCATAAAATGAGACATCTTAATTTCACTAGATTTTTCAAATATTTGCTTTTTCAACAAAACAAAAAATTAATTAAAAAAAAAATCTTTCTCTTTTACCCTCATTAGTCCCTGAGAGGTTTTTTTTAGATGTTGCTGTTCTGTTAGAAAAATGAGACAGTGAGAAGAACAGAATGAGAACTGACAGTGAAAGAAAAACAAAACCAGAAAAATCAGCAGGAAAAAATATAAAATTTGCTAATCTTCTAAAATTCTTCCACCTAATTAAGTTTCAAATTATGATAAGTATAAATAATAGAGCCTTAATTCATGTAACCCAGCCATATTTTAAAGATATCATCACTTTCAGTCAGACCTGGATGGGAATAAATTATGCTTTCTCCAGGCTATGGAAAAAGAAAGAAAGGAGACCAAACCAGCCAAATGTCCATTTTGTGGATGAGCATAGGACTGAGGAGTGGAGGGCAGTGGAGCATGTACGCAAGGATCATTGAGAATATAATTACTGTCTATGAAACTGAAGAGAATTGTACATTACATTGATCTGCATGCAAAAGGTACTTATATCGCTACAGGTTTTAGTATTGGGTTTTTTTCTCCATTTGTTTCTTAGAGCAGGCTCTGTTTTGTTTACTCTTATCTAAGCCTCGCATCTGGAATGGATGTCTTGCGCTCTGACAAGTCATTCTAAAATTCAAGAACCAACAGGAAAAGAACACAGACTGCAAACATGAAATTTTGGTCATTATACAGTAACCTGAGTTACAAATCAAGACCACTAATTTCACTGTTATTGTAAGTCAGAGCTGGCCCCCTGGAGCAAAGAACACATTTTTGTTTTGTTCTCTTTTTAGTACTTATTTGTCTGTATTCCCCTTTACAGTGATGTCTTACTGTCTAAAATGACTTAATTCTAACCAGAGACTCTGTAACAAACAACAGAACATCAAAGGTGACTAAAGCAGGAAGATCAAACAGAAATTAGTAGAGCCAGGGAGCAACTAGAGGACATCAAAAGTGCCCTGAGGGAGAGAACAGGACTGAGCTGGCCCACCCTTGTTGAACAGTCCTATAAACTTTGATCAGCCTGGAAAACATGGATGAATTCAGGGAGGTCTGCTGATAGCCTCAATCTCAGACAACCTAGCTGAACACACCCTCTTGCTTCAAACTTTGGTATTTGACCTGAAAGTTTAAGGAACTGGTTTATCTTTCTGGTTTATTGTTTTTAAACACATGCATCTATACAGAAAAAAAATATTCTTCTGAATGTTCTGTTAAAGTATCACATTACTTCTGGTTTTTCAAAGACCTTTATTAAGACCTTTTCAAAGACCTTTGTCTTCCACTCCAATCAAGCTATGGTAAGTTGATTTTGCTCTAGAAAACTGTTACATTTCACTGAAAGCTAAGGCCATGGCAGCTAGAGCAGACCATTCCTGTCTCAGATTGTGTCATACTGGCAAAGTTGCTGATGACTCACCCTTTAGGCTTGTGAGACATCTTGCCTAAGCTGGTCACCTAGGCTGGCTGCTGTTGTTAATGGGTGAGGTGTCATTGCCAAAGGGCATGTCAGACTATGACAAAACCACTGAGATGTTGGCCTGAGGGGATGTCTGAAGGCCTTTTGGCCAGCCTTCTGCTCAGACAAGGACTGTTGCCAGCATTATCTCACAGCAGTCATGGCTTCCTCTAATCAAATCCTGAGAATCACTCAGAAAGACAATTCCCAGCATTTCGGTGTAACCTATGGCAGTGCCATGCAGCCATCCTGGTAAAAAATATCCACGATATCCAACCTAAATTTCTCAAACCACAGTTTACAACCACTGCACCTGTATCATGGCTATTATATCATCGCCACTCCAAAGAATTGCCTCGCTTTATCAGTTTTTGTAGTTTCTCCTCAAAACATCACAGGTTACTGTTGGATCACAACCTTAACCCAAGCTCACCAGATGTAACAAGCCCAGATCCCTCAGTCTGTGCTCACAAGTCATGTACTCAAGGCCCTTGGGCATCTTGGTGCTCCTCCTTCTAGCCTTTTTTCATCCCCTTTGATCTGGTGAGACCAGAACAAGCTGTGTCCTTCCAGGCAGGACCTTCCAGCCAGGACCTCATGTGCCCCAGCTGTGGAGGAAAGCAGCTCCCCTTGATCTGCTGGCTATATTTCTCCCAGTGATGTTCATTCTTTTAAAATTAAGAACAGAAAACATCTACACTGTCCTGGAGAGTTCAATGGCATTTGTTCAACAGCGCCTCTATGATCCTTCCTAGGATTCGGTATGCCCATGGCTAGGGCAGCAGGGCAACGCCAGGCAGCCAGGGCCTGTCCCACCTCCCAACCAGGAGCAGGGCAGCCTGGGGGCACCACAGCCACCTTAGCCCTGGGCATCAGGCACCTCCCTGAGGATGGCATGAGACAAGGCTGGGTCAGGATTTTGACCTGCAGACTGGGCTTGGGATCAGGCCCATGGGGGAAGCCAGTGTCCAACGCAGCCCTGGGATGACTAGGCAGGACTGCAGGGATGCAGATGAGCTGAGGCTAGGCTGGAAATGGCAGTGTGCTTAACAGTAGGTCTGCTTGCCCTCACAGGGGCCCTGGCCTTCCCTACAGCAGCTCCTTCTCCTCACGGGCCAGCTTTGCTCTTCCCAGACTGGCTCGGCACCCCAACAGCCAGGGCTCCGGGCTCAAGGTGCCCAGGATCCCGACAGTACCCAGCTGGGAAGTGGGCACAGTCCCACTTCATTCACCTGTCTTCAGAGAGGGCATTGTTTTTTATTTATGTCTGTAAAACATGTGGCTGGTGGCTCTGATCCTGTCTGAGGCCTCTAGGCACAGCTGTAGTACAAATCACAGCCTGGAATCTCTTCTGGGTGAGGTATTTCCTCAGTGTAGTCAAGGGATTAAACTAAAAACACCCAATTTCCCGTTATGCTGATATTAAAGAAAATTACTCTGTGGGAAACCAGGAGTTCGTTGGTTCTTTGACTTGGTTCTTGAGACTTTTCCTCTGGGAAAGTCTCTTCAGAGGAGTTTTCTTATATTCCTTTATCATTACAGGCAAACTCTTCTATTCTACGTTAGCTGCCTATGCTTTCCTACATTTTAAGAGGCTTTCCAAAGCAGGGCTTAATCTTATTTTTTAATTTTATTTAGTATTTTTCTTATAGTATAATTTAAAAAGCCAAAATGATAAAAACAAGTTACCCTCTTGTGCTATCGACTTTTCAAACCTAACTTCAGTAGCCAGTGCAGCTTGATAAGTGTTTTACCCCCACTGTGTTACCTGTGAGAGTTTTGTGGAATCAAAAAAAAAAAGGCAATTAGGTCTAATAGATCCATATTCACAGTTAGTAAAAAACAAGCTTATAGTTTATTTTCCTAAATATCAGACAAGGGGTCAGCAAGGTCCATTTCCTATAGCTAAGCCTAAGAAACTCTCCCTTTGAAAGGGAAGACACATTAAAATGCATTTTCTGAAAGAACAGAAATATCTGGCAGATGGAAGTTACACTGGCTGATTTAAAATATAGTAAGCATCTTTCCTTGGACACATACACTAGCACCAGGTAGCCTGGTTGAAGTGAAGATTCAAAGATAATTTGGAAGACAACTTTTCTTTTTTTACTAGTCCCAGGAAAAATTTATTATTATAAAGAAATTAACAAAGCATGTTCAGATGTCTGCAAATCACCAGGCAAATAAAGACACCTAGCACATTCCAGTGCTAGGTACACTTTTAGTCAAACTTGGAAGGAGCCTTTTTTATAATGCAACCAGTGAAGGAATAATTTCCCCCAGAAATTCATATTATATTCAAGAAAGAAGAATGGCAGCTTTTAAGGATATCAACATCACTTTCTCAACTGAGAGGAAGAAGAATTTGTGAGTCTGGTTTCTGTAGAGACAACATCCTCAATCTTTTGTGCTTTCAAAACCAATTTGAGTTTTGTTTCTGCCTTTAAAAAAAAAAAAAAGATCAGATGTGTTTAATCTTTACATGTCTGTGCTGCTCTATTATAATGAAAACACTTTAATTATAAGTTTCTATGGTGCTTTTTCATTAGCTATTTCAACAATCTGTTCCTCTTAAATGTTACTGTTATTGTTGACCACAATGGTTGTAAATAATAAACTAGGTTATGATTCAGCAAAGCATTTCCATTGTCAGGTATCTGAAGATATACTGAAATGTTTTGAATGCTCGATTTTATATCCAAAGATAGAATTTTAATGTAGGCATATAACCTAAATTGAAGAGGATTTAAGCATATATTGCTTATATCTGAATTTTTAGCAAAACAAAAGATAAAAGTATTAACTATTTGATCTTTTAAAAAGTTTCTTTTAGTACTTCAGCAAAGCAAAAGCTATAAAACTAAATTACTGGTATGGAATAAAACCAGCAAGTGGCAGTATTTGACAAAAATTTGAGAGGTAGGTAGGAAACTTTTAAAAGCAAATGGAGATTTACACTATATCTAACTATCAGGTAAGCAGTTCTACTAGCATTCAGAAACAAAGATGTCTCATTTCCAGAGTATTTTTGTTTGTTTGTTTTTGTTAGGTCAACTCTTCAACTAGAGAAATTGGAAACAGAAGACAAATTTCCCATGGATATTTATATGCAAGGTCAACAAAAATAACCCTGCACATTTTATAAAAATTCTTCTATGAAAACTGGCTAAGAATAGAAGATATATCAAAACCATTTGGAAGTCTTATTTATCAGAAATCTTTCCTGCCACCAATTTAGAATAGTATGCAATGAATATTAAAATCATACAATCATAGAATTGTTTAGGTTGGAAAAGGTCTTTAAGATCACTGAGTCCAACCATAAACCTAACACCTCATACTTCTGGATTCCACAGGGCATGAAAAAAAGCCTAACATAAACAACTTATGAGGCATCAATAACATATTAACCAAGAGCCTGTGAAGTTGCACGTAACAAAGTAAATGGCAAGAGCATGTTAAGGCTAAATTGCCAGTGAAAATGTCTATGCACTTTTATTCTCACTCTCAGAATTACTTCTAATACTTCTAATGCATAGCACAATAGTCTAACAAGATCCCAAATGCTAAAAACGTTTCAGGACAATTTTCATTTCCTATAGAAAACATAATCAATTTTAACTACCTACTTTATTTCTTAAAAAAAATCATCATAATGCACCAAAATGACACAAAGTAAACTGTCATCATATTTTCCTGAATGCTACAAATATCCCAATTTAGTGATCTGTCCATATTACTGTGTTTATTTATCTAACCTCAGATGTTCTGCTGTTTTCAGTACAGGCACTGCAGGATGACAGATTTACGGCTGCCAAGATGCTCTAAATGTGAGTGGCATTTCCGCAACAAAAACTCACTTGTGCCAATACTTGCACTTTGTAGGTCAAAAGTGCCTAAGGTTTTCCTGGACCAGGAAACAAATTTAATTTTCAGATTAAGACATGCATATATCCCAATACTGATTACAAATGCAGAGGAGGTGATACATGTAGCAGCTGCTTGCTAAATTGACATTGAGGTGATGAACTTTTTACCTGCTTGCTCTGTAAACTCTCTTCTACTTCAGACTGGTATCCTCTACTGTAAAACAGCTGATATGTATGTATATGAGATTCTGAGCAACTTAGTGTGTTGAAATAGCAGACTAAGCCAAGTCCTGCACCAGTATTTAGAAATGTATCCAATTTAGAAGTATATCTAAATGGTAAGAATCTTCTAGGAGTCTCTGGCTACCCTAGAAACTCAGTAATCATACTGGTGACATGTCAGTAAGTCTCCCCTATCTCTAGACACAGACTGAGCTCACAGGCTCCCAGTGGGCCAGCCTCCAGCTCGCTGGGATGCTGAAGGATGTTTTAAAGAACACAAAAAGCACTTCTATATTTCCATTAGCTAACTTCTTTTAAAAGTTATAACAACCATGTCTTGCTTTGGAGAAGGAGACATAGTGACTTATGAAAAACAAAGTCAAAGATAATGACTCCTCTCAGCATATTTTGATTCTTGATTTCCAGCACTTGTAGCACACTTTCAGGCTCTGATTTTTCACATGAAGTGTTTGACTTGATGTTAAAAAAGAAAAAAAAAAGTGTCCAAAACTCATTCACTGATTCATGGCTAAACCCAAATCTGCACAGTGAGATTCAGAATCACAGAATCACAGAAAGAGGCAGGTTGGAAGGAGCCAGAGTGTTTCATCTGGTCTGCCCTCCTTGGTCAATCAGGGTCATCCTAGAGCACACGGCACAGGATTGCATCCAGATGGTTCTTGAATATCTCCTGTGAGGGACAGTCCACAACCTCTGTGGGCAATCTGTTCCATGAATGACTGTAGTTAAATTTTAGACAAGAATGGCCTCTGCATTGTTCCTTGAAGAAAAAGAGATTCAGGCAATTCTGCAGAAGTGCCGCAGCTTATTTCTGGGGTGGAACTGGGGTTGCTGATACCCATCATTTATAAGAAATGACATTCCAATGCTCACTTGGGATAGTCAAAGTGTGGAGAGGGTTGGAGAAAAGGTATCAATCTACTTCGAGCTTGACATCACATGAGACTGACAATGTTAGAAGTCTCAATGGCAATCTAGTTTTTTGTTCTTATGTAAAGTTCGGTTTGAGAAAGTGTTTAGATCACGTGAGCTGTGGCTGCAACCATTATTCTTTTACGTGGCATTCTAGTGGTCCTCTTACACCTCCTTGTCAATGTAGCCACCCACCCAAAACCACCAAAACAAAGTAATTCAGGGCAAATGATTGTCCTGGTTCAGCAGTCAAAGTTGCAGCACTCCAACAGTCCAAGGGTTGTGTACGTAGTTCTTTCAGATCAGAGCAGAAATGGAACTTCACTTCTTCCCATAAGGGTTTCTCTTTCCCTGATCCTTTTTTCCCCTCATCTTTTTGCTTTCTGTTCTCCTTTCCCCTCCTTCCTCTTTCTTTCCTCTTCTCCATTCCTCTCACTTCCCCTCGTTTTGCCTTCCTTTTCTCCTCTCCCGAAGTGCAAGCTGCCGTCCCTCTCGGGGGTGCCTTCCCTGGGGCGGAGGCGAGGACGGGGGAGCTGCATCCCGGCGGCAGCGCCCGTATCCCGGAGCTCCGGCCGCGGTGCGTGCGCAGGGCGGTGCGGAGCCCCCTCGGCGGGGCGGCCCCAGCCCAGGGCGGGCCCAGCGCTGTCCCCTCCTCCCGCCCGCCGGGGGCCGGGATCGCCCCGCCGCCGACCAGAGCGGTAGCCTCGGCAGGGGAGCGGAGCGGGCGCGACGGGGACCTGCCGGAGCCCCTTTCCTCCTCCTCGCCCTCCTGCCCGCAGCATGGCCCGGCGCGAAGCGGCGGCCGCCCCCGGCTTCTGCCTCCTGCTCCTGCTGCTGCTGCTGCTCAGCAGCGGGCGGCTCTTCCCCCCCGCCGCCGCGCAGCCCCCGCCGCCGCCGCAGCGCGGGAGCGTGTGGTGCCCCAGCCGCTGCCTCTGCTTCCGCACCACGGTGCGCTGCATGCATCTGATGCTGGAGAGCGTCCCCGCCGTGTCCCCGCAGACCACCATCCTGTGAGTACCCGGCGGGGGCTGCCGCGGCGGCCCGCGGGCAGGGATGGGGGCGGAGGAGGAGGAGGAGGAGGGGATGGATACCTGGGATGAGAGGCACTGGGGTGGGTGGCGGCGGAGCCTCAGCTCTTTGTCTGCGGTCGGGGGAGGGGGCCGGACCCGCGGCGGTGGCTCTGCCCGAGGGGCCCGGGCGGCCCCGCGCTGCTTCAGGGCTCCGCGGTACCGGGGTGGCTCGGCGGGGCTGGGCTGGGCTGGGCTGGGCTGGGCTCGCCGCCCCGGGTCCCGCTTCTGCCCGGGGGTCGGTCGGTTCTGACCGGTGTCCCCGGTTTTGCGGGGACTGCTAGAGGTGGATGTTCTGGTTTAGCCTGCGGCCGTTGTGTCCCAGCTTATTCGTCCCTAGAAGGATTTCGCTGCTTCCTTAGTATCCTGCTTAAGACCATATTCAGTCGGCAGGGGGATCGACATGGGTATAGGTGGCACTTTCTGCTCAGTTCTGAGACACGGTGGGGATGTTCAAGCAAACAGGGACCCAAACCGTGAGCTTACTGAAAACTAACTCGGTTCAAATTCCTGCAGAGACTTTTAACGTTCAGTTTTTTAATTCAGGCCCAAATGTGTCAGTTGAAGTGCCCGGCCATTCCTCTATAGTGTCTGGTCACTGTTTTGGGTGGGATTGTATTGGTAATAAAATTCAGTATTGACAACGGTTGACATTTAGTTCACATTGATATTACTAAAATGGTTACCTTTCCAGCCATATTTCCCTATAATAAAGTTACAAATGAACATGACATTCTATTTTGTTTCGTGGCTTACTAAGAGGAACAGATTTGTTCCACTGATCTGCTTATATGTTACTTGGGCTCAGAAAGCTCTTGGCACCAGCCCTGCCCTTTCTTTACACACATGCAGCCATGGAAGTTGAGCAGAGGTTGGCCCTGGGAATTTTCTACGGGGCCTCCTGTAATAAATTAACTTGTGACTTTGTCAGATATTTTCAAAAGAGATCTATAAAGCCTTGCTGTGTTTCAGCTTCCAAGTATTATTTAATGTGAAGAGTACAGTCATTTAACATTAGCCGAGTCCCTCTTTGGCAAGAAGCGCAGGCTTTTGGCAGAATGGGATTAGTCCTGCAGTACTTGTAAACCTTTTAGGGAACAGTACAGGAAGTGGGTGGTTAATGTTTCTTACATTTGAAACAAAGTACATTTACAGAACACCTTTTGCCTTGAGATTACAGGAAACTGTGTAAAGCTAGTTTTGTGAATCATCTTAAATGTAAAATGAAAAAAAATCAGAGTCAATGGCTTGGTTTCATGTTAAAGGTAGAATGGTCTGCAACAGCAGAAACTATTAGATTAAACCTCGCCAGGGTGGAGCTCCCCTTACGGTGGGTATTTATAATCTTGCAGCGAGTCAGAGGAGAATGTGTGAACAATGCAAGCATTATACTCATCTAACCCCACTAATATATCAAATTGTCTAGTATCCCAAATTGAATTATCATTTTGTTATAATGCAAGCTACAATGCTGCAGAAGTAATGCAAAAGAAGTTAAAAACATGTTTTCAGCTTGACAAAGAATGGTAATTCTCAAAATATGCCTGTGGATGACCAGGATTCTTCAAAACCTAATGGTGGCCTTATTTGTCAATAGTAATGTCCCTTTCTCAACAACTGATTAGGGAACCATTATAAATAAAATAGGCAGTATTACATCTGCAAATACTCAATTACTGCTTCTGCTGCTGTGAATGGGGAGGAGATGGATCAGAAGATAGTTAGGCAACATGAGTCCCTGGGACAAAGAGCAACGGTACAATTTACTTAATAATCAGTAGTTTGGTAACAATTATACATAAATAGCTTACCTGTTGTATATGAATTGCCTAATTTTAGCTGTAGGATGTACTTTCAGAATAATTATTACATGTCTGAGGTACTCATTGAATTACAAGAGAGTTTACCACACATTTTTTTTAATTACGTGCTATTTTGAACTGCAGTTCTGCACAATAGTGTTACGCTTCACAGAGGTAGCCCATTACCCACAGAGGGCTTTCTACATATGCTTTCAGCATAGTTCCTTTTTTAAGCATGAAAGTAAGAAGCTGTTTCATTTTTCATCTCTGATTTGACTCTCACAGTTTGCCTTTTATGTGGAGCATGTATATGAAATGTATTTTCTTTAGTAATGGTGTTGATAGTTAAGTAATTAAAAATAATGAACTAATTTCAATTAAATGCCTTCCCCTTTAAAGCATAAACTTAAGAAATCCCGCAAAGTGTGTTGCTGATGCGTTAAGTCCATTTTTACTGGCATTGATAAATTCCACACTCTCATCTGTTTTATTTCTTCCCTGCAACACAGATTGACTGTGCAAAGTAATTTTGTAAAAAAAATCACCCTAAGTTTTTCCCCATTTATAAGTATTTTGCTGAACAGTGGTTCTGAAAAATATCTCATTCTGGAAGCCGACTTGACTTTGCTCTACTTCACATATAATTTGTTACACGGATTAAAACGGTGGGGCCCAGACCAATGGTACAGCCAAATGTTTTTCCCCACATATAAAAAATGTCTACTCCTAATCTCGGGCTCTCTTTTGAAAACTGTTCATAACATTACTAGTTGCTGACCTTGCCAGTGCTACTTCTGGCTGTACATTTTCTCACTCGCTCCTGCTTCCCCCCGTTTCTGGCACTTCCCCCACTTTTTGGCACTTCCCCCTTCCCTGGAGGCTGGGATCCATGGTTTATATTGCTTCCTCAAGGTGGATTCTGCCAGCTTTGAAAGAGCGCGTGGGGCCTTGCATGAGCATGTGGTTTCACCCGAGATGAGATTGTTACCTGGATGCATTGTAGGATTAGGTCCAGCATCCCAGTCAGAAGGTCCCGTGCTGACTTCCCTTAAGAATAGAGACCCACCTCCAAAGTGGTTTGAAACACCACTTCGTGCCATAAGTCTGATTGTGGAAATTTCCTTTCATCTCAGACTAAATATAGAGTGCTTATGTATTTGTAGAAATTGCTGAATCGTACTTATATTAAACCACTTAAACCGTTGAGGAATGTAAAATTCTGGGTACGGTACTATTGCTATCACTTCTTCCCATAATTGTATCCTATCTTACATAGTCTTTCAGTTGTGTTCTGCAGCAATTTCTAGTATATGGTGTTGGTAATTCTTATAGGAGTCCTTTGAATATTGATGCAATATGTTACTATTTGTATTTTGTCTAAACACGATCCAAATCAGAACCCGCCTACAGGACTAGTTACACATACTGAAATTTGTTCGCAGTTTTTCTTGGCAGCACCTTATTGCTCTCTTATTTTTTTACTAGCTGTACAAGCAGAATTGTATTTGCTGCATTTGGAGCTGTACAAGCAGAATTGTATTCACTGCATTTGGGTCTAACAGACTGAACAAGAAAAGAAACTAATGTTCTGTTATTGTCAGAAAAGGTAAAAATTGACAAAAATAGTTGTCACAAAAGAAAGTGGACTTGATTTGCACTAAGAATGGCATTCAAATTATTGAGGAGAAAATTTTATTTTGAAATAAGTCACTCAGTATTATCTATGGGAGGATACATGAATTACTACAGAGGTAGGAGTAATGGAAGTGTAATGACATTTCACATTTCACTGTTGATTTGTGATAACCTTATGCCTCTTAACAGAGGCATTTAGGGAAATGAAATGGGTGATATGTATGGAATCTGTCAGTGCAGGAGTCTCTGGGCTATCATATCAGAAATCTTACTGCATGCTGTTTGAAGATCTGCTGTTTGAAATTATGCATTATCAGTCAGCAAACAACCATCCCATTTTCATCTAAAAAATACAGGATCCTTGCTTCTGATCAGATCTTTGAAACACTTTTAGAAAAATTCCGGTAGATTAATATTAAGACAGTAAATAAACACACCTCAGCACTGTGAAGGACAAAGGACTGCATTCTCAAATCTGGATTGCAAGTAAGCTTGATCACCTCAGTGCTGAACATCAATTTGCATATAGGAGTTAGTCAAGAGATATAACACTGGTCTAAGATTTTATTCAAGACACAGATTTGTACATACTTACTGTTAAAAAAAGAACAGATACTGAAGATTTATTTGAAGGATTTGAACTGAATACTAACACAGATATTGACAGACTCTTGGCTGGGCAGCAAAATGCAATAGATGCCAGTGATGATTTGTTTAAATGACACAGAACAGGAGGGAAAGCACAAGATTATTTCAATAAAAATTATTTTAGGTCTTCCTTCATAGAAATTTTATGAACAAGTGCAGAATTTCATTTGAAATTAAAACACCTACATTTAGGTCTCTATCCGTAAGAGTCTACAGCCATATTTGTTTTGTGAACTTCTCTTCTAAGGAGTAACAACTTGGTCTGTACAGTTCATAATGCCTGGAGTGGACTCAGCTCACTCAAAAAGGGGACACCTTCATTTGAGATAGTAATTTCTAGCCTCAGGCTACCTTCCCAAAAAGGACTCAGGTCTTCATTGGACCTGTGCTATACCTGCTTGCTCTCAACAGATGTCTCAGATAGCCTGAGACATTGATTGGACAACTGAATTAAGCTGCTACTGGTTTGTGCCACTTATCAATTTACTTGTACCTTCTCCAGCATGAGCATGTTAACTAGTGTTCTGCTGACAATAAAAAGAGTTTAAACATCCATATGTAGATGTTAATATTTATTTGTCTAAACAAAAGCTTCAAGTATTTTTCAGAAGAGAATGTTTTTCTAGAATTTTCAAGAGAAAGAAACTACTTGCAAAAAATTAACTTGTAAGTATGTAAGTTGCTCAAAGGAGAGTGTTTTCCATCTTCTGTGTCCCAGCAAATCAAGTGGATACTGCAAAAGATACCAATCCTCCCTAGCAAAACAGCTGGGTAGGGTGTGTAGGATGTGTACCCTGCTAAAGCCATTCCCAGGCAGTCTGATTGTACTGCTGATAGAATGAGCCAGGACCAAGGCATGAGTGTGTTAAGGAGACATTTGCCGAGCTTGCAGAATGTGCTTGGTCATTAGCAGGGGACAGAAGGGCACAGCATTGATAGTGTTTGACATTTACTGGGAGACATTAGGCAAAGCTGCTGAGGCCTGCAGCAGAAGGCCCAAATGAGTCTTCACTTCCAGTCACTGGATCCACTAGGGTGAAAATATTTTTGTCATTTCAACAGTATGTTAGCCCTCATCAAATTTTTTTTTGGAGAATGGGAAAACATATGGAACAAAATCATACCAAACATTTCTTGCAAGTGTCTTACTGTATACTCAGCCCATTGTCATCAGAGGAATACGTTGTCATATGTTACAGTTAATAAATATAATTTCTAATTTTCATCTTTTTCTACTAAGTTGTATTTTTGACCAGTAAATACTTAACATTTGAATGTTAAAATGGTAAATGTGTGTTTATTGACAGAAAGATATCCATAATGAATAAAACCAAAGATCCATTTTACCTGATATCTGTTCTTTGAGGGTGACTGAAAGTGCATCTTATAAACAAGTAGACAGTATAGAGTAGCATATAGTGGTTTATCCCTATAGTAACTTGTAGATAGGGATTTTCTGAGGTAAAGGTATTTCCATATTATATGTAAATCTTGATGGATCGCTCCTCCACAAATTGTTCAACCTCTTTTTCAACTAATTTAGCTGTTAACTTACACTCATAACTTTCATTGACAAGGAGTACTACACAAACCACATGGTGTAAATTGCTCTCTTCTGTTTGAAGCCTCCAAGTTGCTAGTTTCACTTAGCATCCCCCATTTCTTCTATTGGAAGAGACACTGAATACTTGATCCCTCTCTATCATCTCAGTGCTGGCCATGATTTTATGATCTTTGATCCTAAGCTTCTCCATTAATTTCTTTTTAAAGTTGTAGTCTTCTCAGTGTAAGGTCTGTGTTCTTAACCTCTCATCATCTTGACTGCTGCTTCCCCACTCTGCTGTGTTTTGAGGTGAGGGAATTATAACTTTCCCCAGTACCTGCATGGACAGACCTGGTACGTGGACTAACCGGGGATTTATAGAGCAGTGTTAGGGTGGTCTCTGTTTTTATTTTCTGTTCCTTTTCTAATAATTCCCAATGTGGGTTTTCCTTCTCTTGAACTGTTTTTTTCAGGGACTAATCAAGGGGTAGCTTAAGATCTTGTGTGTAAGTAGTAATGATCAGTTCCAGGCCCACCATTTTATTTGTAAAGTTTGGTTTTCTCCATATACATTATTTTGTATTAATACATGCATTAGCTCTGCATTTGATAGCCATTCACGGACTGTTGACAAGTCCTCCTGCTGTACTTCCTAGTCAGAGTTCATTAAAATAGATGAGTATTGTAAGCAAAACTTTGTATTTTCTGTCGTTCATCATCCTTCCACTTAGGAATAAATTGAACAATGCAGAACTCAGCTCAGCTCTCTCTGAAATTCTTCTGTGACCTTCCCCAACTAGGAAAATTCACCATTTACTATAAAAATCTCTTCATATGCTCATCTGTGCAGGGTATTTGCTTTATAGCTGTTTCAAAAGATTGTTTTCTAATTCCCAAAGCTTTGGGAGTTTGGGCTGTCGTCAGCACAAGATTTTTTTCGTTTGTTCTACTGAAATGTTTTAGGAAGCTATAAAGATTATACAGATCAGTGGATTACTTGGTATTGTTGTCTACATCCCCAGTTCAAAATCACAGTTTTAAACATTCTTCTGCCTTCCTGATTCTGCTAACACATAGGTTCAGTGCCTCTGCTGTTACTCAGTTTTCCCAAACAACAACATAATAAAAAAAAGATGAGTTAAATGAGTTTTCATCATTACTTTGGGGAATTTAGGGGCATGAGGGACACTGAATAAGAAATTTTTGTTTAGCGGAGACAAACATGGGATTACTCACTGGAAAGAGTAAGAAACGGATGCTTGGACATGAGTAAATATACTCCTTCTCTCCTAATTCCCAAAGGCAGCTGGTGGAAAAATAACAGGGAGATGCCTATCCCTTGCATCATTAGGAGGGTCTGGATCTGAGACACAAGAAGAGGTGTGTCTCACCTAAAATTATGGTAAACACACGCCAAAGAGAAAAATATGACTAATAAATATTCCAAACTCCTCTGTTTTCTGAGTTATTCTTACTGACTTCTCTCCCAGGTGAGGTCAGTGCTCATTAAGACATGACAAGGGCATGTCATTAGCCAGCAGAAAACTTGGTCGTTTAGATATCAAATGAACGTTAAGCTGCTCACATGTGCTTGTGGATTGGCTTGTAAATAAATTAGGTTTAAATTAAAAGGTTGAAAGTCTAGCAGAAAAGAAAAATAGGAAGTACAGACAGTAAAGAAGAGAACAGAGCTTGGCATGAAGATAGAAGAAAACTGTGGAAAGAGACCAACATAATATAATAGAAGAAATTGATATTGCTATTATGATATGAAAAAATAGCAGACAACTCTTCAGAAAATAACAAAAGAAGAAAAGAAATTGTGCATTATGTGTAAAATTATATAATATTTTATGTTTTTAAATTATAAAATGGCCTTTTACAGGAATATTTTACTGTGCATAGTGGGTAAAACGAAAATGCTAGGTTAATGTTTTGAGACTCCAATTCTATTCTGAACAATTGAAAAACAAACTAAATTTTCCTCCATCTTGATGCAGCTCTCAAAATGGTGTTTTTTTCATTATTTCTTTTGGGATTCAGATTTTTGAGACTTTCAAAGTTGTACTTTGTTTACAGAATTTTTCCCCACTTCATATCTATTTTTGTGATCAAATATTTTGTACACTTAGATCTCATTTTGCAAATGTGAACTTATGCATAGCTTTGTATACATGACTAATCCCCAAGCTTCTGATTCTTCCTGGACTTGGACACTTGCTGAGTCTCTTTATAGCAAGCCAAAGAGTTTACAGCTTTATGGGATAAAACTTCACTTATAAAAGAGTTTCATTTACAAGGGTGACATTTAAAATCTACATCACACAATCTAAATATTTATAGTTGTTTGTCTTTTTGGAGAAGTTTATGTATAAAAAGAAGTTTGTATTTTTAATACGGGTATATATGTTTGTATCTACGTACTTATATATACACATGCCATACATATTGTATACATATATATATATACAGTAGAAGGGAAACAACTGAGCCAAATTCTCTTTATCATTTGTTCCATTTAGATTTGATGAAAAAAACCCCAAACCAAAACAAAAATAGCTTTAAAGGCTTTATTATTGCATATGTGGGCAGAGTTTCAAGACAATCCATAGAGATGGTGCAATGGGAGCTAACCGAGCTGGAACAGAATGACTCAAATGTTTCCTTTTCCTTCCCTTGCTTATCAGGCTGCCAAATTTGATTTCTTTTTGGTATGGCATTATTACTGTTGCTAATGAGAGTCAAGTGATTCTTTTAAACAGAAAATGTATATTGCAAATAACAAAGATTCTCAAACTCTTGAGAAAGACACATGAGGGAGAGACTAATGTGGACTCTTATCTTCATGTCTTTTTTTTTTAATCTGTATTTACAAAAATAAGCAAAGATAGGATATTAATGAGTTTGTGCAGTGCCTGGCATGGCTTCTTGAACCATGTGAAAGTTTGTAAAATGAAAAGTGTGAAGTTTTGTGCAATGTAGTGTTCTCTCTGGCCTTTTTTTTCTGAATTGTTTTTTTAAGTTTTACTAAGCAAAACAATGAGTAAATGTATTTAACTCCCAATTAGTTTTAATGCCCGTGACATTTCTCCCTTTTTTGTTCTGACTTTCAGATTTTTTATTCTCTTTCCAACTGCCACTCCCCGGATCTTTCGGAAACATTTTCTTCCAGCATTCTTTCCCCTTAAATCACCTATTACAACAGACTGTTCATTGCCTGGCTGGTCTAAAAAAAGAAAAATATTACTTGGTACACAGCGTTACCTAAACTAATGACTGCTTTTGGTAAGCAGGATGATGACTGCTAAGTGTCGAGTTCTTTGCAATGTGTTAGCCAGACCGATGGATTTAATAGCATTTTATTAACCATATTGTTTCTGGTTTCCTTTGCTGGAGAAAAATTTTAAAATAAATAAGTCCATGCATGTTTGATTTATCTCTAGGCATTGTGAGCATCGTGACTGCTCACAGCAACATGAAATTCAGTGCAGACTTCTCAAAACAGTTAATTTCAGGGTTTATAGCCTCTCTCCAAGGTCCACCATGCTGTATTAAAAGGTAAATATTTCACTTTTGCAAGACTTTGGCTGGCCATTTTGATATAAAACTTTACTATTTGATATCTCATGGTGGCTTCTATTTAATGATTGATTATTATGATAATCAGATTAAATCAGTCACCAATATTAAAATAGTTAAAGTGTCTAAATGAACATCTTGTAATCTTTTAATGGTGAGAAAGCTTTTTTTCCCAATTTTTAAAAATATTTTGAAAAATATGGGCGGCATTGTGTGTTCTGGTGCACAGATCACTCTAGTGAGCCATTCAAAACTCAAAATAAACACAAATAAATGCCACATTACATTGTATGCTAAGATAATATAAAAAGCTGGAGCAGCAGTGTGATGGTGTGGCATATGTATATAAAAAAGACTCAGCAATTAATTTGCTGCTGGGAAACTACCTATCAAAGGAGGATGTCTTTTAAGAGATATTATGTCACTCTTTGGGATAATAGCTAATTTGGATTCAAGAAAAAGGTTTTGGTTTCATGGTATTTTGATAAACCCTCCAAGAAATTTTAGAGGTGAGAGTATTCAAAATACTTTTTGTAAACATAAACTGAAGTAAAAATTCAGATCTTTGACATAGGTAATATTCTCAGTCTCCAATAAAAAGGGCCTAGGCATTTGATTTAAAGTGCCAGTAAAAAGAGACTTCCTTCAGGCAAAAAGAAAGGGAGAGCTGCAGCAGGGCTGCAAGAGCAGTGAGAGCAGGTTGATTATGTGAGTAGGTGGTTTGCTCTGGCCAGATTCAAATAATTAACTTTCTGATTTAATTTTATTGCCCTGGGAAAAGCTTAAGTTCATGCAATAGTATCCATGTAGGGACTAGAATCAATCAAAATGTTTGCTAGTTAGACTTTTATGTATAGCTAAAGCATGTTTTATTTGTAGATTGAAGACATAGTTGTCAGGAATGTAAATAATTGCCACCAGGCAATTATTAAAGGTCTGTAAATACCTTGGTGTAGAAACATCTATACTTTATTTAGACCAATTTTTAAAACAGAGTATTTTTTCTTTTATCTGAGTGCTCTATGAATAAGCTAAATCACTTGAAATTTCTAAATTTTGATACATGTTGAAGTGTCTTTTTTGATTCAGTAAACAAAAGTTTTGAAAACTTAGCCAGAAAATCCTGTAATCCTCCCACAATGATATGTGAATTTTCTGAGATGTTTTATACTGTGTCAGCTTTGTGTTCTTTCTGCAGTCGATGTTTTCTTTTTGACATCTTCTATTTTACTTAAACCTTTCGGATATATCTCACATGTGAATAATTGAATAAAAGATTTAGGTAGAGAAGAAATATGTAAAAACAGTCTAAGACACAGTATTCATTAGAGATTTCTGAACAGTTTGGCCAAGTAATTAAGTGGCAGAAAGCAAGGTTTATACAAAAGAAAAACCCAAACCTCCAGCATTCAGTATGAATTGTTATACTGGTTATATCTATATAGAAATTATATATCCATCAGTAGGTGTAGGATAGAACTATCTTTTGAAAAAGTTGTGTGACTACCAAACACCTCAAATAGTACAGGGGAAATTTTCCGTCTTTGATGAACTTGCGATGTGAACAACACTTAGAAAACAGATGTAAGAGGTAGGCAAATAATGTGTGTACAGCCCCCACACTCAGGTATATTATCTAGGCCAGTTTTAGAATACCGTGGCATGTGTTTATAATCCCTTATTCATCAAAGAAAGAAATAAGAACTAGTTGTGGTTTAATAATCACTATTCAACAATATCAACTTGAATTCAAACTAGTTTTGTCTTTTCAATATTGGTAAAATTTTGAATTCCCACAGTACATAGGACACAGTGATATCTGTGCAACCCAGATTCTTTAGGTAAGAGTTTTTCATTACCTTTCATTAATTTTTTCCCTGTGAATGTCCATGAGGAATTGTTTTGTAATAATGCTAGCATACAGCAAGTACCTGTCTTGCCTATCAGACATTGTCTATGACAGAGTTTGTATCCCGTTTGTTTGTTTGTTTGTTTGTTTTAAATATATTTTATTTACTTACTGGCTTTTACAGGGTGACTTCACTTTGAAAATATTCTTATTTTTCTGAAAAGATATTACGTTTTTCAGGAGTCAATCCTTTGGACAGTGTAAACAAAAATTTTTTTTAAAAGAAGCTGATGATTAGAGTGCAAATAATTTATTTTTTAACTTTGAACTTTGTATATACTTGGACATGATGGTAGATGCCCATAAAATTAATTGTTTTTAAGATCTGGACCCACATGTAAGTAATTTCTGATAGCATCAGGATTTGAAAAACTTGTTGAAAATTGGTGGGTTTGTTTTTTGTGTGGTTTTTGTTTGTTTCTTGGTTGGTCCCTCTTTCATTCAGAAAATCGGTTGTTTTTAACTGCATAGTGATAAAGCTTCAGTAGGTGGGAAATAAAATGTCCATTCAGCTCAGCCTCATTTTTAGCCATATGGTTTGGACATGGGAAGGAATTGTCCCTCCAGAATCCAGAGCAAGTGTATAATCTCTCAGGAGAGATCTTAGCCATGGCACTACTGTAGTAGCAAAACATATGATGCCTGAGAAAGCTTTACCAGTAGAAATTTTTTCACTTAAGTGGCTAAGTGTCGGGGTTGTGGCTTGCACTCATCAGCCTTCTAAATTCCTCTTAAAGTATTTGTGGAAATCCCAGCCATAAACTGGCATTTTTATGCCTTTGCATCAGAGGGTGTATTTGTGCTTCTGACCAGTCTTATAGTACTGATAGTTTAGCTGTGGGTCCAGAGCTAAACTTTTTTAGCCAATTCTTTTTCAATTGAAGTTAAAATTTGATGATTAATATTTGTGGGAAAGAATTTTTTCATTGGATTTTAAGGCATATATATGGCAGTTATCTTAATCAAGTGGAGTAGTACTAATTTATACATTTCCAAGACATGTAAGTATGTGTTTTTGAGTAGCAGAAACATTCTAAGAATCTTTTATTCAAAGCTGAAAAGAAATTAGTAGATATATCTGCTAATATAAATATAAACTAAGATTTTTTTTTAATTTTTGGCTGCAGATAGTACTCAAAGTTGTTTTTTTTATTATTCAACTATTTAGACTGCATCTCAAAGGAAAATAGTAAGCTTGATGTATTTAAGTAGCTGGTCTATTTAGTGTATGAATGCTTCTTTTGTTTCAATTTTCTTTTTTAATTTACAGCAGAGATTGTACCCCTTTGCAGTTAAAACCAAAACAACTCAGAAATACCCTTTGAGTGGTACTTGGCTTTCTTTTGGCTGCTGGGTGCCAACAGTAGTTGCTCGTTCCTGCCCTTGGTCTTCTCAGTAAGTTCTCAGAGTTAGCTGAAAAATAAACAAGGGAGAAACATTTTTTTTCACTCTGAATCCTTTCCCAGATTTCATGGCCTGTGATAGCTGTGGCCACTCGTGTTAGCCCTGGTGAAAGAGGGTGGCCTGGCAGGCAGCAGCAGGAGAGGAGCTGCCTCCTGAGGGAAACTGCTAACCTGCCCCTGGGACCTGCCCTCAGAGAAAACCATAAAAATAAGCTGAGTTGTGATACAGCTTGAAGGGGCAGGTTTGGGCACACAGAGAACTGTAAATGCCCCTGCTGAGACCTCCTCGCAGAGGAAGCCCCCTTCTTTCCTTCCTTGCCAGGGATGAGAGTGCCACCAGCCCCTGCTCATGCTTCCCTGGACCTGCTGCTCCACCCACCTACTAGAGCAAGTGTCCTACTTCAAAACTGTTGGCAATCTTACTTTTCACAAATTAATTTTTAATTAATGTCCCCTCTGTTGACTTGTCATGCTAGGTGTTTAATATGTGGATACTTTAGACCATCTGATATTCCTCAAAGGCAGGTTTGTACTTAATTTAATATTTTAGAGTTAATTCTAATATTTTCATTCTACTTTGGCAAGAGTAATCAAATGTTTGAACTTTCCCCCTTTCTTTTTTACATATGCACCTGGTTGAAAGCATTGTTTATGTTTGAGCAGTAGGAAAGACCCCTTGAGAGTCCACATCAGCTATGATATGTTACTGGGCAGCACAAGAAGCTGTTCCACATGGCCCAAATGGTGTGTATATGGCCTGGGTCATAGCTAGTTTGTACAGGGTGATGAAACCAAGGATGTAAGTTGAAATGTGATCAAAATGGAAAAATCAGATCGAAATATAACTTTAAAAAGGGCATTAAACTGTGAAGACTGTACAGAATTGTCTTTGCTTTTATTCAGAAATGAACTTTTTTGCCTTTTAATAATACGTAAGTGTGTAAAACCATTTTTCTGTCTACAAGTGTTACATACTTTTTCTTCTGGTATCTTTAGTATTCTGTCAATATGATGAAATAATTAGAGAGAGATTAAAAAGTGAGCTTTGTAATTCATTGTTGATGTAATTCTGCCAATATTAGAACTGCTAGCAAGAGGGTGCATGACTTAAAGCAAAATATATGTGATCTTCTGGGGCTACTAGAATTTAAAATAGCTAACAAACATAAGACTAGTAACACTTACTTGGAAATTTCAGACACATCCATAATTTGTAGCAATCCAGTTTTCCAAGCTTTTTTTTTTAAGCTGGTCAATCAATTTAATCTAGGTAGAGAAAGAAGAAATGTGCAGGGGAACAAGTTACAGGTATATTCTTTAGTTCAGTTTTACTTTTGCAATGTGAGATAAAAGGAGATGAGTGTTGATTGATTCAAGTTATGGAACGTAATAAAAATGTATAAAGCATGTTTATTATTAGTCTTTTATTATTCTCTTGATCCATTCTGTATGGTAACTTGTTACCTAATGAGTAGTAGCTCCAAAATTGCTTTTTGTTTATAATTTTGATATTTATATGAGGATGGACTTGACATAAGAAATGGGAAGGAATAATCACTGTTCCCAGAGATTCCCTTCCCTGAACGTCATTCAGTTGGATGCTTTAAGGTTGAATGGAAGTAGCCATCTCCATTGCTCTTCACAAGGAGAAAACAACTTCTCCCAAGAGACAGGAACGCCCAGTGGCCTGCCCTGAGGCTGTCTGCACTCATGAGAAATGAGGAGATAAATATCAGGGGAGTCCTAAAGTAGCCCTGTCACTCCCTGTTCTTCTGAGTTTGCTTTGCCAGGAGCAGGAGGAGTCGGAGGCAGAGTAAGAAACTAGTTAACTTATCTGCTTTTGCAGCCTGTCCTTAACCTCAGAAGCAGAAAATAGGATTCCAAGAGCTGCAGCTTTTTCAGTGAGGTGACCTGGGATTTTCCTGTGAAGTGGAAGGAAGAACTGTTGCTTTGTCTGCAACCAGGAAGCCAGTCTGCTGCCAAGTGATAGAGTACCTGAATTTTTGTTCTTACTCTTTATGCAAGCCAATAGTGCTTTCCATATTAACAGTAAAATGTTCTCAGCATTCTACAAGAGCAACTACCCAGATAAATTCTAACACCATCTCTAAGTCTGTTTGAATCTAGTATGACTATCACTGTATTGGAAATAACTGAGAATTACATAATGGTTGGAAATACATTCTGACAGAATCTGCCTAGTGTAGGGGGAAAAGTGACATATAGGTTTACAATGAATAAAGGCTTTTGAGTCAAATTTAGATGTTATTTTTAGATGCAGTAATTCCTTCGATTTTCCACATTCTTTAGCTTGATGTTGATCCTGTATTGCAAAACTTCTTTTTGAATTGAAGGAGACAAAATGGGCATTCTTTATTAAGGTCATAGGCATGGTAGGTACCAGGTGTTATTTATTTATTGGTATGATAAATATAATACAAGCTCACATGCACTGCATCAGAGGCCGCCTGCCCCAAGGAAAGAAAAGTCCCTAAAATTGCAATTATGGGGAAACCGCATTTATATATTAGGATATTAGTTTACTGCCCAGTTTGTTACTTCTTTCCTAGCCCTCACTCTAATCTCTGTTTTCAGCTGTAGGATCTTCTGTTGCTGAGAGCTCATTGCCCTCAGCTCTCCACTAACACTCACCCAGCATAGTAGATACCCAGCTGGGTACGCCTGTGTGAAAGATGCTGGTGTGTCAGACCTAAAAGGAAGCTTAAGGCACTCTGGTAAAGCACAGGTGATTCTTCTCTATCAGTGTGTATTTTTCATTGTGAATCTGTACACTCATTTGCTTGCACTGCCTGCATCTGTTTTCCTGGCAGTAAAGAGAGAAAGGACTAATTGCTATAGAACAAAATCAGAATAATAACAGAGTTGTGAGTATATTTTTCTGCCCACCCATGTTTGAAGTTTGATGATTGCTTTATTTATTTTTACATCTTTTAAGAACTATTGCTGCTGCTGCAAAAAAAGTATCAACTTCAGCATTTTGACTTGTTTTAAGAAAAATGGTCAGTGCTATTCCTCACTTAAAGCTGCTTATTTCTAGTGAGCAGAAACTGAAGACAAACATGCTCAAGCTGGAATCTAGGAGCAGGATGACACTATCCCATTTTTAACAGTGAATATAGTTAACTACTAGAATGACTAGCAAGTCATTAAGTTTTGCTTGATTAATGGTTTTTTTGAATCACAGTTTTATATTTTTCTCAAAGGAATGGTCCAGCTCTGATAGCAATAATTGCCTTAAGACAGGAATTTCTCTATTGTTGTGTGACTTGTCTTGTGTGAGAGGTCAGGGATGATAAAATTTCTTTTTGGCTTTCAGTTCCGTCCTCTGAGAATAGTAGTATTTCATGGATATAGAGTTTAGACTTAAGCATCCCTGTGAGACAGAGAAGTGCAGGAACAGAGTGACAGATGGGAGGAGGAAAGGACTAATTTTTTACTATAGCATAAAAGCAGAATTTCTGTGGGATTTTCACAGTTGTAATTCTCAGGGCTGTTGACTTCAAACCCAAACAAAGCTGCTAGTGCAGTTGTTTTGATGGTTCATGGTATGTGATAAACTGGTCAGCTTCCCTTTTTGCTGTCTTCTTTAGCCTACTATGGAGGAGAAATTATTTTTTTTTTATTTAAAAGTGCAGTTGAAAAAATAAATGTTAAGAGGGAAACCAAGAAAAGGTTGGTTGCTCTTTACAATACAGACTATGCCAACCATGAGTTCATGCTTTGCTTGATCCAAGACTTTAACCGTCATGTATTTGTGTTAGGACAGCACTCGGGTTCAGCTGTTGTGCTCTATTTTGTTGGGGATGGCACAAACACAAGACAAGAAAACAGCCCTTTCCCATGGATATTTCTGTGAACAATAATTAGTAATGAAACATATGGCCATCCTGTCAACAACCGTTTAATTGTTTGGTTTTAGCAATAGGTCCCTCTGAGAGGAATAAAGACAGATTTTGCCTTTTCTTGTTATTTCTCAGGCTGCAGAAACAGCATTATATTTTTTGAATTCTATTCATGCTGTTAAAAGGAGGGGAGGTTAGTTGTGTGGTTTGATTTTGTTTTGTTGTTTGGTGGTGGCTTTTTTAAGATAGTATGAGAATTAGGAATGATTATAAAATACATTTTCTAATTTCAAAATATAATATTTATGTATGGATTTTGGAGTATTATGGATTTTCATGGATTTTGGAGGACTCTGAAGGTGGGTGAGAAAAAGAGCCATGATCATGCCAGGGTAAAATTTCCATGTATAATTCTTGACAGGTGAGCCTACAGGCCTAAAACTTTGAACCAGCAAATCTCATTTGAGTCCTGTTAATGGCCCTGCATAACTGGTTGGAAAAATTGGCAACAAGGGCAGCAGAGGGATCTGCAGACTTAGTAAGACAATACTGTATTGCATTTCGTAGAGTTCACATTTAAATGTTTTCCTTTCAAATCTAGTGGCAAAATAATTGTTCATTAAAGCAAATCCTTAGTTCTTGGAGAAGAATATATCATAAGCTCTCAATTCACCAAAGTCGTACCTGATAAAATACAGTTGTTAAGTCTTGTGAACTCAAAGTCCATTTCAACAAATCTTACATATCTGTGCAAATCAGGTATTATTTTAATTAGAAAATTGATAGATTGTCCAGACTTTATAATGTCTTAATTTTCTTATCATAACCATTTTCATGATTTTATGATCAAGATGAGTACTACCAAATGTTCTGCACCCTGTTCTACAGATTTCAATATTTTTGTGATCCTACCATTTACTTTTGTTACTGAAATTGCAATATACTAAATATTATTGACTGTGATGCCCCCTTACCATGTAAGAGTAATGTTTTAGTTTCCCATCTAAAAATGCAGTGGCTTTATTTTATGTTATGCATGCTGATGTACAGATAATAAAAATAATCTCAATGCAAATTAGAGAAAATCACATATTTTATCTAGTACTTAGACTGGGGAAGAATTAATCCAGAAAATGAATTGCCAAGAAAATGGAGAACAATATAATTTTGCTTGTAAAGGAAGCACTAGGGCTAAATCTTAAAACCAGGCAAAAAAAAAAATCTTGATTCCTCTGGTATTCTAACATGTTACACTGCTAGCAGTGAGGATTAGTGTAAGTATGCTATAGCTGCATGTGTGGTTTGGTTTTATTTTTTTAAGTGGTGGCTCTGTCTTTGTTTGTTCAACAAAGTGACACATTTTTTGCAGGGCAGTAGTTAAAGCAGCATTAAAGTGCCATTGACATCATCCAGTTACTCCACTGACTTGATTATATAACCTCTTTTGTGCAATTTTCATGCTCTGCTCTGTTTGAATGTTTTTACTATGCTGATGACTGTTTTTCATTTCCTGCTGGGATGACCTTGAATAAAAAAAGAATAAGAATAAAGTAGACATAAGCAATGTAGTCTTGCTGGCATTTGCACATCTTTTGTTCTGTGTTGAGAAACATAGCAGTTTGGTGTTTATGGTATAGATTTTTTCTGCTGGGTAGTAAATAATCTTCAATGGTTAGAAAAAAACACGGGTCTTATTTTGTTCTTTTGAATTTAGCAATGGTAAAGTGATCCAGTTATGACAATTCCTACCTTATTAAAACATCCGAAGAGAGCTAGACAAATGATGGCCATTCTTTACCTTAAATTATTAATTTAACCTATTAGACCTAACATATCTACAAATCTAATATTTAAAATTTCTCCCTTTTGTTTTTTTTAAAGGAAAATGAGATTAGCTAGTTTGCACTTTTTTTTCCAGATCCATTATGTATCATACAGCTGAAGGAATTGATATTTTTCCATTTTGTTGCTTCTGGTTGAATCAGCATTTCATGATAAGCCTTACAGATGGATATGATAAATGCGTGCATTGCCTTTCACATAAACATTTTTTTCAGACTCAATATATCTCTCAATATCAGAAAGTTATGACAATGAGAAATCCATAATTTCAAAGTATTTTGTGTTTTTTTGCCACCGCTTAATTTAATTTGTCAAATTAAAGTAACAAAGATTCTATTACCATATACTTTACGATCACATATAGAGAAAGAGGTTTAGCATTAAATAGTTTTCACTGGACCTTTTAAAAGTGCCTTCTTTTGAGGCAGGGATTGGGCATTTGAGAACCTTTCAGTGTTTAAGGTGTTTAAGACAGTAGTGTCCTTTCAGATATTTCCATTTTGCTGCTGTGTTGGTTTTGCTTAGCTGAGGCAATATCTCTGAATTTAAGTTCATTCATGTCCTAAATCAATACTGGTTAGCCCTTGAAACAAAGTAATGAGATAGTTACCTTCACTGCTAGTAAAAATTGGGGTTTGATTTCATTGGTAAATGCTTTAGTATTTTGCTTTTAGATGAGGATTGATAAGAGAAGTCATTAATGCGTAAACATCATGTTTGAAACATCAGACTAAGCTGATTTCATCCACGTTGCCTTTTTCTTGTCCAAAGCTAACAGATACACAAATATTTTCGATTTAAACTATGAAATCAGATGCTTTCCATATGATGGGCTAATACAAAAGTAGATCTTCTAAACTTGAGTTAAAATGCACTGTGCTAGTTTGCCAATGGTAAGTCTGATGCCTTGGCTTTATTCTGTATTGAAAGGTACTGTTTCTGGAGACCCTTGGAACACCTAGGGCTTTTTTAAAATTATTTTTGTTTCACTTACTCTCCTTTCCATGTAGTGTTTCTTAGCATAAGCACGTGAATATGATTTTTAATTTAGGATACCTGAGAGCAATATGCTGGTAAATAGTCCCCAGAGGAAATATAACAAGTGTAAGTGTAACTTAGGGTTTAGGCTGTTTTCTTGTTTGCATCTAACATTATTAAGCAAAGTAAGAGAATATTTTCATTTTTGGACAAGAAAAAAACCAGAGACTGGGAGATTAAGTAATGATTAAAGGGATCTTCTGAAGTTGGGAAGTACAAGTGATGTGAAATAGTAGATCTACCCAAACAGTATTAAGTAAGATAGTTTTATGTTACAGAATTGTTTGGGGCTAGTACAAGTATGAATGCTTGGTTAGACTAGCTGTGTGTCCTCCTCAGCCTCAAGAGTGAAAACAGTAACAAATAAATGTATTATGAAAAAATTATTCTTTAATGTGAGAAGGAAATAGGATCGGATCAATAGTCTATTTTTGCATTGATCTTTATCAATATCAGGAGGACCATAAACAGAAGATGAAATTACACATTGTGCCTAAAATTTTCCTTCTGCATATAGAGTTCTCCTCTCAATAATAGAAAAAAAGTGTGCAAAGCAAACTAAGTTATCGCCCTTACTTTAGTCTAAGATTTGTAGGTATGTTGATGATTCTAGCCGCTAAAGTTGGAAACTCTTTCCTCATATTACATTTTGTAGATCTCGTTACACCCTAACAAATGAGCCTTAAATAAAATGAGTTATATTTTTTATTTCATTTCCATCCTGTAGGCAGGAAGATGGAAAAGGACAACCCAAATTCTGAATGTTTTTGGCTGTCTTTGCTCTTATGAAATATTTTATTTAATATTCTGAAAGCTTTTGCAATTGGATTTAAGTGCACCAGAATTAATTTGTAGAAGACTGTGTATAATAAAAAACTTAAATAACCTTTAAAAATGGCAAGAATAATTTAATTGTGGTACTAAATTTGAAATCTCTGTAATTGCAGTGTTTCTGTCAGATGTGTGACATGCAGAGAGAGTGTTTTGTGAATGCCATGACAATATGCTTTGCATATGTACACTATCTCCCAAAATAAATGTTTTGAAAGTGTTTCTTTATCCATGTTACAATTGGCTAGTTATATGTCTATATAGAGAGAGACATGACTATGGAACAAGCAATAGCTTAACATGTTGTATTTTGGTTTTACTTTTTTCTGTTAAAGATCTTAGTATAATGGGTTTGTGCCATGATGATTTTTTTCTCTGACACAGACTGAAATTGAAAAAATGAAAGCCTGTTTTTATATACTCTCTCTAGCAATGGAGGGATCTCAGGGACATCCTCCAAGTGACAGGGTGCCCAGTCTGCAGGCAGAGATGAGAAGGACATGCCTGGGGTGGAGCAAGCAGAGAAGGCCTGGTGTCTTTGCTGCTGCTGCTCCAGCAGTTCTTCATAAGGAATTTCCCCATTTGCCTGGCTTAGGACAACACCTTTTCTAGTAGCAGCTGACTAAGGAGCGCTTGGCATCAAATAGGTCATCATCACTGGGGTGATGATTGGGTGTGACCAGTTTTGGTGTTGAGTATCCACACTATGATACAAAGGCATCCACATTTTGAGTGCATGACAAGGGCGTGCGACACTGTCTTGGTAGCCCCACTTTAAATCCATTTGATTTAGATCAGTTCATGATTTTTCTGAGTTTGATGAAGCAACAGAATCTTTAAAAAGTGAAACATATGCAAAAAGGAATCTGAATTAAGATTATTAAAGTACATGAAGTCGAATCTTTTATAAAAGTAATGAAATTAAAAGCCTTACCTTTCCACCTTGTATGTTGTTTTGCAATAATTAGAAAACAAAAGAATAAAGGAAAACTTTGCTTAAGGCATTCCATATAAAAAAGTTAGTTTTAGTTTCAGTGCATGGTTTGATCTGAGGAAAAACAATCTCTTCTCTCAAAGGGATTCCTGTATTTCAAACAGAGTGATATGAAACTTCTTTAATTGACTTTTCTTGTAAGTTACTTGATGTTTAAGTAAATGTATTTGAAAGTTATATTGTTTTGTGTTTAGCCTGTGTGATTGTCATATTCCAAATATTTATTATGGCCTTTAGTTTTTATAAAGTATTATTTTGTAAACTTGCAATGAATTCATATGCCCTAATATTGCCTTGCACCATCAGGATGTGTTAATAGAGAACCTACATCTTTCATTACTGCACACTGTCAGTGCAAGCTTTAAACAGGGTATCCTGGAGTGCCAGGAGCTGCCATGGGAGCACTGGATCTTATGGGACAGTCATAGCTGCATAAAGTTTTTTAATATTTATATATTTAGAAGTTTTCACTGAGTTTAATGAGATAAAATTATTGTAGAAGTCAATTTGCAATGCTAAATTGGAAATAGTTAAGAATGGGCATTCTAAGGAGGGAAAACAAATGGATGCAACTAACCCAAATAAAGAATTTATTAGAAATTAATTTTCATCCAGACAAAAAGTGTCCCCAGCACAGTTGTCATTGCTTTGTGACAGAAAAGCAAATATACAAATACTGTATTTATTTATATGCCGTACATCTGAATCTTACAGATTTTCATACAACCTTATTCACATAGTGGTGCATAGGAAGCCTGCAAAGCAGCTGTGTGTGCACACCGTGTGCTGCTTGGCACATGTCCTGACCCACGGCTGTTTGCAGTGCTGTGGGACTCCAGCCATTCCTAGGTGCTGGAATGTGAATCTCAGGGGCATCCAGTTGCTAAATTGACTGCATGCTCCCTGGCACGTTCTTGGCCCACACAGCCTCCCGCTCTGCCGAACATTTCCTGGTCGTGCTCCACGGATTAGCACGGAGCAGATGATGTGGAGCCAGGAAAATAATCCTGAGAGTGTTCAGTTTACCAGTTATCATGGACATGTTATGTTTGTATTATTCAGGAAAGACATAATACTTCAAAGGGATGGGCTTAGCTTCTATGGAAGTCTGTGTGGCTGAAGTGTATTTTTCAACTTGAGTTATGTTGTCCAGCTATAATTCTAAGGAGTAAATATTTTCACTTTAATACACATAATAAAGGAGACAATCTGAATTAAGAGTTAGGTGTACTAGATTTTTATTTGAGAAACCAAATGCATGGCATTTAGCTTTGGATTGTTCTGAAAAAGTTGTTACATACCCTAAACCCCCATGCCATCATCATAGGTGTTTGCATTTCATTAATTGGTTGTTTCATTTACTATTTAGAGGTTAAGAAGCGGAAAAAATGACAGCAACAGGGGAAGACCCCCTCAGTCTGCTGTTTTAACCTCTTGGTGCTCTCTGACTGGTCAGCAGGAGTCAGGCTCACTGAGCCCCAAAGCACAGTATACAGCCAGGATACAGTTTGTGAGAGCAAGATGGGAAACAAGGTGAAAAAGGTGAAAGAGAAATGAGTGGGCAGGGAACATGTTTTTGTGAGTGCAAGTCATGTGGCAGTATGGTTAGGCAGGAAGTAGTCAGAAAAAAGGGTCAAGAAACCTCATTATGCTGATTGACCAGACATTATTTCAGCAACACAAAATGCCTTTGAAGATCTGCACCATAATGACCTGCTTGAGCTGCCCATACTCATTTTTCAGTCTAATGCAGTCCTTATTCCTGCCATTCATTCTCCAAGGGGATGTTTCCCATTGCTGTTGGGCTTTTGTTCTGAACTCTTCTGTTTCCTGAAGTGCATTCTGTTATTATGAGCTGGATATAGTGTCTGTGCCATGGAAGGATGGCACTGCAAACCTGAGAAATGGTGCTCCTGTTTAGTATGGAATGTTTGGAGGGTTTTTTTTTTCCCTATGATGGTTTTGTAGAGGTGACTGAGATTATTTTTTTTAATTATTATTTTTTCTGTCTTCACTGAACCTTTAATTGGCTTTGCAAGAACAGGTGGCTTTGTATTCTTCCCTGTCTTATTGCTGTACAGTTAGTTATTCCTACTTCTCAAGGATTTATAACTTCAGGTTTGTTTCTAATCTCAAACAGTGGGAATATTTGCAGCCATTCCAAATTCATAAACTTATTTTTCTTCTACAAACCTTGTCTTAAAATATTTATTACCTCATGGCAGATTTCTACCCAATTCTACTTGATGCAACCTTTCACTTAAATAAATAGTCTTTGCCTATCTTTTTCCCTATAAGTTGAACACTTGGTTTAAAGAGATTTCCTCTAAACTATATTTCTTTGGTTAGTTTACGTGAATGGCCTGTATTAAATCCTTTAAACTAACGTATGCAATGTAAATTCTATTTCCTTTTTCCACTTGTCTTATTATCTTGTTATATAAGGAAATTATGAGAGTTGGACAGAATTTCTTCTTAAGAAATCTATAGTGGTTATGACTTAACAACTTTTATCTTCTGTGTACAAGAAATACATCATGAAGTATAATTATATTAATTTAGAGAACAAAAGATATTGCACATTATTTATGAGCTGCCTCACTCTTGGGGGAATTTTATGCTGAATATTAATGAAAATACTTCGAGTGAACACTTAGAAATCTTAATTCCTTTGAAGAAGAAACTCCTCTTTGAAAGAATGTACCAAAATTGTATTTATATGTTATAGTAGGGTTAACGTTGGGGTTTTTTTCTTGAATTTTAATGTTATTGTAGTACTAGCTTTAAATAAAACAAATAATCAATCTTTATAATTAATTTTACTTACAGATACCAAATGTATTGTGGTCTAGGGAAAATTTGTGTGCTGTGTTTTATTACAGCTCCTTTTTTTTAATACCTTTGTGTAGAATGAAAATAAATGGGTAGAGTTTCAAACAGGATGTGTTATTTAGTTTTAACAACTTCATATGAGAAGGGCGAGGGTCCTGGTGTCCTTGGTCCGCTGCTGGGGAAGAGGACAGACCTGTTGACCTGTTTCGTTTTCCCTAGTCCTGTAGTCCCTCTGTCACCTGGGTGCTCTCCCAAGAAGCCTATTCATTTTGCTTACCAGGCAGAAAATTGCTTTCTGGACTTTTTTTTGCATAGGTCTGTTGCTGGTCCAGACAAGTTGGTTAAATCAATTTCTGAGCTGCTGGGAATACAACAGCCAGGCTTGGAGTCATGGAAGAACAGGAGGTGGGCAGAGGTGGAAAGCACTGCTGCCTGCTCTCAGCAGAAGAGAGGTGTGAGACTGGCACAGCTGTGGTGTTTTCCCACATCTCTGCACTGCTGCCACCTCACTCCCTGTCCCTGCTCGCTCTGCAGCACTTCGCTTGAGAAATTGGTTTCCTTCTTCTTGGAGAAGTTGTCATTAAGCTACAGATCTAATGGGAAACTGAAGATGGAAAAACATTTAAAAAACTAATAGAAAGTAAAAATAAATAAGGAAATAGCTAACTTCTTGCAGCTGGATTTATAGGTTTTAAAAGCAGGACAACATAAGGCACTTAAACCTCCTTACTCAAAACTGAAGAATTGAGTAGCTTAAAAGTCTTGAAAGAATTGAGTAGCTTAAGAGTCTTGAAAGTTGTCTTTTTTTTTTTTTTACCAAGTTCTATTCTGATCCAAATTTCTCTATATCTATTTATTTATAGGCATTTTTATTTACTGTGTTATTTACAAGCAGCTGTTAAAATAGGGAGACAATTCAATTTAGTGAACTAGAACTCAGCAGTCCATTACAAGTTGCTTCACTGTGAAACGGAACATACTCATGACCACAGGTGTAACTTAGATACAGCTTTCAGCATTGACTGCTGAGGCTGGACTTGGTCAGTCCTCTGCTTAAACTTGTCAAACAGCATTTGGATTTGTTTTGCTTTGATCAAAAGCTATGGTTTATGGACAGAGGCTGGTCATAGTCATCACAAAAGACTGGTGCTTAGTTCAGTTTTTCCTATGAAAGAATACATAGTTTTTTAATAGCATGATTCTTCTTTTTTTATTCTGCAGAGACCTAAGATTTAATAGGATTAAAGAAATCCAGCCTGGAGAGTTTAGACGACTTAAAAACCTGAACACACTGTAAGTTCTTTTTCAACCTTAAGACCCTTTCCTGTTTTAATATGATTAATTTGTTAATGTGTCATATTTTCTCACTTATCCCAGGTAAGTAGCCTCATAAATTTGAACTCTAGTATTTACACAGGTGAGAGAAGTGGGGCTTAGGACCATGTGGTGGGTTGACCCTGGCTACATGCCAGGTACCCACCAAAACGGCTCTGTCACTCCCCTTTGCAACTGGACAGAAGAGAGAGAATATAATGAAGGGTTCATAAGCTGAGATAAGGACTAGGAGAGGTCACTCACTCGTTGCTGACACAGACAAAAACAGAGTCAAAATGATGATATTAATTAAATTTATTACTGACAGAATCAGAGCAGGAGAATGAGAATTAAAATAAATCTTAAAAAGCACCATCCCTCCGCGCCTCCCTCCTTCCCAAGTTCTGCCTTCTCGCCCCCAGTGGCACAGGGAGACAGGTAATGGGGGTTATGGTCAGTTCTGCCACTGCTCAGGGAGAGGAGTCCTTCCCCTGCTCCCTGCATCTCCCATGAGTGACAGTCCTTCACGAACTTCTCCAGTGTGGGTCCATCCCATGGGCAATAGTTCTTCACAAAACTGCTGCCACGTGGGCACTGGCTGCTTCTGTGTGGGTCCCCCACAAGGCCACAAGTCCTACCCAGGAAAACCTGCTCCAGCATGGGCTCAGCTCTTCACGGGTCAGCAGGTCCCTGCCAGGACCCTGCTCCAGCATGGGACTCCCGCGGGGTCACGGCCTCCTTCAGGCATCCACCTGCTCTGGCATAGGTCTCCTCCATGGGCTGCAGGTGGATCCCTGCACCCCCGATGGTCCTCCATGGGCTGCAAGGGCACAGCTGCTCCACCATGGTCTGCACCACGGGCTGCAGGGGAACCTCAGCTCTGGTGCCTGGAGCATCTCCCCCGCCCCCCCTTCTCCACTGACCTTAGTGCCTGCAGAGTTGTTCACATGTTCACTCCTCTCTTCCCTGGCTGCAATTTTCATCTGCCCAACAACTTTTTTCTCCTTAAATATGTTATCACAGAGGTGTTACTGTCATTCCTGATTGGCTTGGCCTTGGCCAGTGGCAGATCTGTCCTGAAGCTGGCTGGCATTGGCTCTGCTGGACATGGGGGAAGTTTCTGGCAGCTTCTCACAGAAGGCACCTTTGTAGCCCCCCTGCTACAAAACCTGGCCACACAAACCCAATACAGACCAAAATGTTCGAAAGCAAAACCAGATGTACGTCTATCAAAATTAAAAAGGAAATTATTTGCATATGAAACATATAAAGTATATTTTATTAACATACTTTAATTGATTTTAATTTAAGGAAAATGCAGACCTTTAATCTATAATTTTTTTCCACATAGTGCTAAATTGCTTTGGTGGTATATGACATAATCATGGAGTTACAAGAAACCTGTTCAAAGGCTCAGATATGCAAATGTATTGCAGTTACAAATTATTCGACAAACTAATGTTTTGAACCTTCCTCTTCTAATGTGCTTACCAGGACTGGCAGGACTTGGAAGATTTTGTCCCTGCTGAGTTGCCTTTTATGGAGATCTTTGTTGTCACATATGATTGTGAAGAAAAATCTATGTTTTCTAAAAGAGCTTTTACAACCAATAATACAAATAGTATGTGTATTATAGTTTTAACTTTGTATCTCCTTTATCATTCCTTGAAATATCACTTTTGAAACAAATGCATGTTTCTCCTCTTTAATATATTAGCAGGCAGGAGGAGTTAAGATGGACAGTTATTTTTACTTTTAAATATACATAACATTGCAAATGTGACTGTTTCCCAGAACACAAGTAGTGTGTGAAATGACATGCAGTAGTGATATCAGTGAGCTTTGGATTACTATTTTACCTGCAGGCACATAACAACAAATGTATTTATACATCTTGTACTTTATATTCACACCAGAAGAAATTATAGGACTCTCCCCAAATGTATATTGTCCAAATCTGTGCTGCCAGGATGTTTTTACTAGCTATCTCTGCTTCCAGTCTCCTTTGATCATATCTCTGTTTGCAGTTGATCCCCAGTTTTGAATTACAATTTCTTTCAGATATTCAGCCTCAGGTTTTAACTATCCAAATCACTGATCTGAGATCCACACGTCCCAAATGAAGAGAGAATATGTTAAGTTTGAATTCTCTTCATAAAATCACTGCATGAGGGATGAGTGCAAATCTGTGCATACAGACAGTTGTGTTCCTATAAGATGTAAAGGGCCCAGTAAACAAGATATTACTAAGAAGCATCTAGAAAAAGTCACTTTAATGCACCTGCTAATGGCGAATCTTTGTCAATATCATTTTTATCGATTTCAAACTTATGTAGAGACTTCAGACCAAGTTTTTTTCACTCTTCATCTACATCTCAGATACCTGCAGAAAGCCACATTATTTCAGTTGTGTGTGGTTTGTTAGTTTTGTTTGTTGTATTTTTTTCTTGTTTGTTGTGGTTTTTTTGGTTTTGATATTTTTATGTTTGTGTGTTGTTTTGTTGTTTTGGTTTTTTGGTGGTTTTGTTTTGGTTTGTTTTTTTGTGTTTTTTTACATTTTTTAAAGTTTAATTTTTTCAGTTTTCACCTGCAAGATAGTGGCTGAGCAGCTCTAAGCACATAACTCTTTTTCCTCTAATGGTTGCTGTTAGGAGGAAAAGCATTTTCTATTTAATACTACGTTTCACCTGCTTTTACACATTTTTTTTACCCTAGTGTTTCTGTATGCTAAAATAAATGGCTCTTTATTTCTTTTTGTAGGCTTCTAAACAACAATCAAATCAAAAGAATACCTAGTGGGGCATTTGAAGACCTTGAAAATCTGAAATATCTGTAAGTTAAATGAATGTCACTTTCTGCATCAATGTGTAGCTGAGCTTCTTCATGGGAAAGTTTTTTAATCTGATTTGTAATTTTTTGCTGACTCACTAAATCAGGAGATAAACAACACTGAAAATCTGTGAAATTAATTTATGGGGTGGGAGCAAATGTGTTTCTCTAAGTAGTTGCTGGTAAAAGGCTGATATCTGTAGGTAACACATTTTAAAGGACTTAATAATTGCTGTTTACTATATGCAACTTAAAAGATAATTGAAAAAGGAGTATGTTGAAATGTTTAGGAAACCACTTTGTTAAAAGGTCACTGAAGTCTTTACTCAGGTACTTTTTAAGTTTGCATTTAGAAAAGTGGTTTAAAAGCAGCTAGTCCAAGACTTGTATCTGCAGAAGCTTACGTAATCTAACTAGTCTTAAATTGGTCACTGAATGCAGTAAAAATTTATAAGTGAAAAATTCAGTCAAACCCAAAATACAAGAGTACCTATATGATTTGCTGTAAGCTCTATGTCTTCCATCAACCTGTATATTTTAAGAATAACTTCTCCCATTTTTAACAAGCGTAACCAAGTGTATGAATTATCTGAATAAACAAAAGGCATCAAAATTGTTATTTTTATCTGTATAATAGACTAAAGCTGCATAGTGAGTTGTCATGGATCCGCAGCTCTGGAGTCCACCTTATGTACTGTAATTAAGAAAAGTTTCACTCCATTGTCTTGGAGAATTGATTGATCATTACTTCAATGATGTACAGAAAAAAATGGTCACATGGGGATTATATTGTTTGGAAACAATTCAGAAGCTTTATTTTCCATATAGTTTTCAAGAATGCAGCCTGAATAGCTCTAAGGAGGCAGGAGAAGGGAGAAAATTGCATAAATTTGTGCAGACGCATTACCTGTTTTTCCAAGCTGTGTTTGATTACATTTCCTGGACTCATTTTTATGTGTATTGTCTTTCAGTAATAACATTGTTTAATCTATATAGAGTAGGAACGAAAAGAATATTGAACAGACTGTCGTCATTGAATGATTAAAGTCTGTGATGGTTGTATTTGTTACAAGATATGTTTGAATGGTGGATCTGGTAGTGTAGTACATAAGGTTTACTAATTGAGGATGGCTAAGCTTCTTTTCATAGTCAGCAACTGTACAAAGATTCTTCTTGGTTCTTAGTAGTTCTTTGTTTTTGCATGCTTGCCTTTAGCGTGGCTGTAGTGAACCTGAAATAAAACTCAATTATGCAGTGTGTGCAGTTCAATGAGAGTGAAAAGAGATAACCATTGCTACATGTATATGAACACAGATCAGAGTTCAGTTATCGGTATCTATATTGTTAAGAGGAAGATCTTTTTGTTTTCCTGTCGTTCCCTGGAAAATTTGAACATAAAGTTCAATGTGATAGTTTATTCAACTACAGAAAGCTCTTTAAAGCCATCCCTTGCTTTGCAAAAATAAACTTTAAGATTTTTTTGCCTACTTCAGTGGCTGTGATATGAATGTTTAAATTGTACAACCTTAAAGTTATAAAGTTGCTGGTACTGGTCAGGTTAACAATACAGAAGGCTTAAGTGTAGCAAATCGATACTGTTCAGCAGTGAAAGTTTTAGCTAAGTAAGAACGTGCTAACTATATTCTGTGAAATGAAGGGAACAAAGCAGAACGTTTTTTCCCTATAGGATTGTTCAAAAGTTAGAAATACTGCTCAGAATGTATTATTATAAAGTCAAATCA
This sequence comes from Pipra filicauda, assembly GCF_003945595.2. Taxonomy (NCBI): domain Eukaryota; kingdom Metazoa; phylum Chordata; class Aves; order Passeriformes; family Pipridae; genus Pipra; species Pipra filicauda. Next base: position 4,092,528 of record NW_024104554.1, on the reverse strand, counting down.
TCTGGAATAATTGAGGTTTAGTATGGTCTGATCCTGTGGATATTTGCAAACCTAACTTGTATTGTCATGTTTCATAAAATGAGATCACTGGTCCCTGATGTTACTTGTGTTCTTATGAGAATTCAAGTACTGGATTGCATATGGTTCTGAAAATCTATAATTCACTGACTAATTTTATAAAACCTATCATTTCTCAGTGTCTGTGTCTTAGCAAAATGTGAGTATATGTAAATATAAAATCTATAACAATTAGTAAACATGAATATATAATGATGTATAAAATATTGGCAATTGTGGAGTTATACATAAATTATGTAAGTATAAAATATAATGCAGCATATTTAATTTTTTTAAATAGCCAGTTTCTGAGAGATAGACGTAAAGACCCATTCCTTTATGTCTGATGAACATCAGTGTATTTGCTTTCAGACAAAATTATTTTGAAGGCCCTAGAATTTTCGAATGCTTCTTTGTACTGTTTCTTTCCGAAATTGAGCTTAGAGTTTTATGAGCAATATATGTTTTCAGAATTACCTGTCTGAAGGGCATATTTTGACAAAGAGTAATGATATTTTCTTAATTTTCTATGCATTAAAAAATTTTATCACTGTAGAAGTTGGTCTTTACATTATAAAAAGAAAATTGTGCACATACAATTTTTGACCCTTACTTTTTAGGACTTTTTGTTATCTTGTTCTTTATGTAATTGAAATTTTGATAGTTATAAAAGCAGTTTTGTGTGATTTTTCTGTGCTGTTTGTGGTAATATTGGATTCATATATTAAAAGCTGGAAAAAAAGAAATGTAATTATTGTTTTGCTGTGAAACCAAGAGGGTACTTTTTTTTCTGCCTTTCTGTCCATCTGTCTTTATTTCATATACCTTAGTCTTGGTAATATGGTTCTTTAATAAGCCTTCTCAACCTTAAAAATAGAGATGCAGGTAGTTTTGTGGAAACTTAGTAGGATAGTCCTTCCTGACCCTCGTTTATTCTAGTCAACAATTTATTCTTCAAGAGAGATGATGATTGGGAATTGAAGGTAGACACATACTACCATTTTAGTGTATAGAATATCAGAAGATTTGGAATTAGAAGTGGAAAAAATGAAGTTAAGTTAAAAAAGAAAGAATTTAGGGAGAAGATAGGAAAAATATATAATATAGGTTAGCTATTAAAGAAACCTTTACAGATGGAGAAAGTACTTGGTATTTACAGAGCAGTGAACTAGAAGATAGTGTGAAGAAAGTGATAGAAATAGAAATGGAGGCTAAAATTAACTTTATCAACAACACTGACACCTGTTCACTTAGTATGAAATGGAGAGATGAGGAATCAGACATGAAAGTATTGCCACATGCATATGGTAAATGGTAATATAGACTGTATGAAATGTATCAGTTCTGGAAATACTAAAAGGGAGCATACAAGTTCTGTTTTGTGTCTGGTGAATGAAGTAATAGTGGTAGAAGATGTGTTACAGGTTTGCCTAAGTACTGAGTTGCTGAGCTCACCCTTCCAAAGTGAGATTAGGTCACATTTCCTTCTGTGCCTTCTGCCAGTGTGGCTGTCATGGTCTTGTGACGTTTTCCTTTGAACACCTGCAGTGGTTCCAGATCTCTTTTCTTTGCAATTCGTGTTGCTAATTTCACTGCCTCCTTCATGTTTCTATATAAATATCCCCTTGCTGTGTTTATTTACTTGTCAGATTTAACTCTATAATACCTGATACTGCTGTTACTTTTTCTCTTTTTTTCCCTTCAGTTCCAAACAAATGTATCTGGATCTTACTTTCCTTGAATCACATGATGTTTAATGTGGTCCATTAAAAAAACCCAACCAAACCTTCATAAGGGATCTACCAAACATTTTAATTACAGCTACTTTTTTCCCTAATCTTCTGATAACTCGTTACCTATTTGTTAATTTCCTAAGTATGTGACCAGTACCTCTGATCTCTATCAACGTTGCTTGCATTGCTGGGAAAAAAGCTCTTCTTTTTTTTTTTTTTTTAACGCTTCTGAAAATAATTGTTAGTAATTGCCAGAAAATAATTTAATGTCCTAATAGAATATTTCCCTTTGTTATCTTAATCCACTGTTTATTCATCCTTTGTAAAATTCTAATGATTCAGCTCTGTAAGAGAGCTTTTAGGTAAATAAAATGATTAATTGCTTTTTCTCTATTATACTCTAAATTTGTTTTCTGATAATGTAACTGGGATAAATTTTGAGAATGTTTATATTAAAGATTAGCACAGTGTTTACAAAGTTACTTAACACAATATGTGCACAGTAGCCTTGTAGAGAGACATAAATATTTTTTTGTCAGTGATACTTATCTGTACTTTGTATTCTGTCATCTCTCTCTCCATTTGGCAAATATTTATATATTTTTATTTCTGTTACTATCCTCAGAGAAATAGCTACACAATTAAATGGAAGTCTGGTTAACATGTCTGTCATAGGACTTATGTTGTTGTAGCCCTGGGGTTGCTGGGGTTTCTCTGTGAAGGGAGAGCATGATGGGCTGAGGTCAGCTGAGTGTCCTGCAGCTGAGGGTTTTCTGACCAGAATGGAAAAAGCTGTAGTTTAAAGCTGAATCGCAAATAAAGTCCCACCTCAGTGGCTTGGTAAGAGCTCCAAAAGGGGACATGAAAGGCTGCTCCCTTCCCTGCAGTATGGTGGTAAAAGCCTGCAATACTACAAAGTCATTATCCCAGTCTTCCTCTAACCCATCTCTGATTTTCACTCTCTGGCTTCTTTTGTCTGCAGAGAGTAAATAAAATCATGGTTACATGATTGATTCTGCTAAAACTTTTTTAAAAATTGCATTAATTCGGATTTCTTTAATAAAATTACTGAAATGCCCACAAGAGATATTTAACTGAGGTGGGTTTTCAAAACTCTCTTAAGGCCACTTTATTTCTCTGGTCTGATCAGAAATTAAGTACTCAGGAATAAGAGGAATTTCCACATTGCTAAATGAAGTGTATTCAGAAAGATAAATAAAACTTTAGAGGTTCAGTGATAATTTTCTAAGGAGTGAGAAGAAATGGTGCATTTAAAATTCTCATGGGAAAATAAGATAGGAATTTAATATCATACAAAGAGGAAAATTAAAGAGAGACAAAACTGTCATACCGTGATCATCAAATTAATTGGTAAATCTGGGTCAAAACAAATCTTTGAATACTCATGAAATATTTTTTTTCAAACAGAATAAAAACCAGTTCCACATACAAAATGCGTAGTACATCTATTCTTGCTCTTTTCAAAATATTTTTAAAGTTTTTACAGTAATTTCACATGACAGTAATTTTTGCCTGGTTTAATTTGTTCATAATTTTGATCATTTTGAAAACCTCAGAATTTTTTACTTGCTTGTTGTCTGTTCTTGGAAGAACTCTGCTTTTTATTCAGATGCATATCTATGTTAATGAAGCACACATGAGTCTCTGTATATTAACGTTTTGGATTCTCAGCAAGCAGTGCATTGGAAATGTTAATTTAGATTCAAGGAAAGGATGCTACTCCATATTGTCCCCCAAAGTTGTTATTAGTTGAATATCAAATACAGACAACTTCTTTCCTTGTTAGGGCCTATTGTGAAATGTTGCCCATTGTCACATCAATGTAAAAACTGCCACCAACTCCAGCAGAGCCGATATTTTTTCTGTTGCATCCAAGAAGTTTGCAATATTTCCAGTAAGTTACGGAAAACTGTAATAATAGAAAAGCCAAAACCACTACTAATAAGATGCCTGCTAATAAAGTTATTTGTGGTACAAAGTCTCTTCATCCCTTTTTCATAGAAACCCATTCCCGATTAACTGAATTTCAAATAATTTGTCAAATAATTGTTAAAAAGTTTTTAACCACGAACTTGTTCCTATCCTAACACAAAAAGAGTGACTGACACTGAACCCCCTGAGTATTTCTCGAGTATTTCCATTTGCTGCCTCCCTGCAGAAACTGCAATCATCAGCTAAACTGTGTGATTTTTCTCCAATACCCCCTCACTAAACCATCCTTGCTCTTAAGAGCATGATGAACGTGAGCATATACACTGATCCATCCTGATGTATTTTAATTCCGTAAAAAAGACAGCGTGATCATTCTGGTACTCTGCATATATTTATTCTGTTTATATATAGAGTATCAATGGGGACCTAATGTCCATGTTCTACACAGTGATAAAACAAATATACAAAGCTGCTTTATGGATGCAATACCAATATTATAACTTGTATTTTTTATAAATATTCAAAAGGTGACACAGGCAGAGTTAGAGAAATTCTCACTGTTTGTTCTCCAAGTCCACTAAAAATACATATTCCATCATAATTTGAATATTTGTACCAGTGTTCAGTTGAGATTTTTAAAGAAAACATGAGGCTAGTGCCATTCCCCAGTGTGTTCTGGTAAAGGCACTTCTAATGCAATTCTGTCCCACTGAGTGGAATTTATTTTGACTTTTGGCAAATAAATCAAGCAAACAAGGGACAAAAAAACAGTAAGTAATACCGTAAGCACTGGGAAGCCCATGACCATCTGGGTTAAAGCCTCAGGGCCTTCAAGGCCCCAGACTTTTTTTCCTTAGCAGACATTTGGGATGAAATCTCAAGGACAGAGTATTTTAATTTTTGTTTTGTATTTTTTTTCCTAATATACAGTTGAAAAACTGTCTTCACGTGTCAATTCTTCTTTTCCACCTTCATGTAGCTCTTGTTTGTGTACTAATATTACTGATTGTTTCTTGTTTCAGCTATTTGTACAAGAATGAAATCCAGTCAATTGACAGGCAAGCATTTAAAGGACTTGCCTCTCTAGAACAACTGTAAGTGCCTTTTCTCTTCTGTGCTGTCATCTCCATGGTTCCCCTGCAGAGGAAAAGTGCACGCCTTGATCCGTACATCCTACCCGCATGCTCTGCATGTCTGCACTCCCTGGGTTGTCGGGCAGAGAGCCCCATAATCATTTGCATGTAAAAAACACAAGTGATCTCTGTGTCAAAGTCCTCATTTCTGTGTTTGTCTTTTATTTGTGATTTGCATTCCTGGTGTCCATACACATAGCTTTGAAAAAGGAGAAGCATTATTGTGGAAAATGTTGAAAACTAATGTGTATTGCTTAGAGAACTTTATTTCATTCCTCTAGGTTTTGTAATATTGCAATTTCTTTGACTGCAGCAGTTACTTTGTTTTATGGAACATAACTAAAGCTGAATTAGACTCTTGAAGTTTAACCCAGTTTCATTATATTTGAAAATGAGAATAGATTTTTAAATTAAAACTTTACTATTATTTATATGTTAATCTTTGCAATATATAGATGTTTAAAAAGTAAGAAAGTTCATAATTTGTAATGTAGATGTTTCATTAATGTCCTCTAGAAAGACTGATTAAAATCATACTTCTTTTCCTGTATAATGACTGAAGAATAATTTCTATTGAAAAATAATGAAAAACACAGTCCTTAGTATGTCAAAACCCGATTGTATGGATTCCCTAAAGTTCAACTATATTTTATTTTACAACTACTACAAGAAAGAGGTTGAGGTGCTGGAGCAACTCCAGAGAAGGGCAATGAAGCTGGTGAAGGTTCTGGAGCACACATCCTATGAGGAACAACTGAGGGAAGTGGGGTTGTTTAATTTGGAGAAAATGAAGCTCAATGGAGACCTTATTGCTCTGTATAACTAACTACCTGAAAGGAGATTCTAGCGAGTTGGGAATTGGTCTCTTCTCTCAGGTAACAAGTGACAGGACAAGAGGAAATGGCCTCAAGTTGCACCAGGGGATGTTTAGATTGGAGATTAGGAAGAAATTTTTAATGGATTGGGTTGTAAGGCATCGGAATAGGCTGCCCAGGGAAGTAGCGGAGTCACCATCCCTGGAAGTGTTCAAGAAATGACTAGATATGGCACTTTGAGGGCATGGTTTAATGGTGAACATGGTGGTGATGCTAAGTTGATGGGTGGACTTAATGATCTTACAGGTCTTTTCCAACCTTTATGATTCTGTACTCAGAAAGCATTGCTATACATTCAAAGAGCTATAAATAAATACGTAGTGGTTTCACAGTTTGAGTACCAAATAACAGTAGTAGACCAATGAGTTTTGTCATGTATAAATTTGGGAGGCTGAATATAAATTTTTAAACTCCTGAAAGGTATCAGTGTATTACAAGTTTTCTATATGTACCAGTTTCCTTGTTACTATAAATCTGTACAAAATCATACATGCTCATTTTAGAGGGCAATAGATGCCTTTTGAAGGAAGAGCTTTTATATAAAACAAAAGTTTTAATTATAAAACATAATATATATAATATATATAATTTGTTTCCTTAATGCCTTACTTTTCCTCCTTGTTTTACTCCAGAAATGATTACTGCAGCATATTGACAGCAACTGGTAGGGCTTACTTGCATGCTAATAGCAATTCTTAATTTCTGTATAGAATTTGAAATACTGAGGCCCATTTATTGAAGTACTGATGTTTCCAGAATATTTTTCCTCATGCCACGAGCCTTATATGCTGCAAGTGGCAACATTTGCCTTTTTTTCTTTTGCTCTATTTCCTGTTGATCTATGTTATGACTGAATAACATAAATCACTTTGAAATAGTAACACCTTCTGAGTGTACTTTTCCACTAGATTGCAGTTAAGCCTCTCTGCCCACAGTGATGTCACACTGTATCAGCTTAAGCTCAAACTTTTGAGACATCAACATTATTCTGTATGAAATTAAGTTTTAAAAAGGGTTTGAGTCTCATCTCTAGCTGGGAAGTGTGGAAATGGAGCCTGGCACAACTACTGCCCAGTGCCTACCCTTGTGTCATTTGAGCACCTAAGTTGGTCTGGTGAGCTGCTGGGGCAGGGGGGGCAGTTACTTCCCCACTGGGTGTATGTCAGAGAGCTCACTGCTTTTTAGAGCCCTTCTCCCGGGCAGATTCTAAACAGAAGGCTTGCCAGGTAGAGAAATGGGAACACATAAAGCCAGTGGCAGGCATGGAAATAAATTTAATGGAGAGTACTCATTGGGATTTTTAGTTTATGAGAGATTTGTTATTTATGCATCTTTAGCATAAAAATATGTTCTGGCTCTATAGGATCTGTTTTATTACATTACCTTTGGAGAAAAACTGTTGACAAGACTAGAGTTACTCTTGACAAGCAAGTTCCCAAGGGTCCTAACTTCAGTTTCAGACTGTATCAACTACTCAGTTGATGCTTCTGCATTTGAGGCCTCTGTGGCCTCAAGTTATCAAATGCGTTTTGCTACTGGTTGTGTTGACTCTGCCAAATGCTCTTCTCAGTGCTCAGCAGAGTTCTCAGAAGTAGATACTGTGGTCGAGATTTCAAGGAAAGACTTGTTTCATAATAATTTCTTCTACTGCAGTGAAGCAGAATGAACAGCAAAGCAAACACATTTCTGGTGATTGTTGTTGTTATTTGACAGAAACTAAATATAGTTAGATTTAGGAGGCCTGTTGCATATATAAGGGACAAAAAATCCTCAGTATTTACTGCAGCTGGCAAATTTCTCCTTAAACCTCTGTGGCAGAATTCTTAGCTGCTGATGTAGTGAAAATAGGTTTTCCTTCAGAAATTTCTGCCAAGGGAATAAGATCCTTGATTCAGATCTTAAAACTCATTTGTGCTAGAGTAAATTCTGAAAAAATTGGCAATTTTAGATACTCAAACACACTGAACCATATGTATTTCCTCATCTAACTTGTCAGTCACAGCTGGGCATAAGGGAGAAAGTCATCTGATGAAAAGTAGCCACTTAGTACCAGGTTAGACACTGTTAAATCTGCAAGACATATGTTTAGGTCTGGCAAATGCATCACAGAGCTGTGGGAAACTTACATTTTTTTGGAGTAGCAACCGGAAGGCACAGAGTGCTCAAAAGACAACAAAAACTGCCTCTGTGTGCTGGTGCTTAGACAACTGCTATGTGCTTCTGTATGCCTGTGTTTGACAACTGAATCCCACCTGAAATGTCACAAAGACCTGGCTTTCGAGGTCACGAATTTGGATCCCAAGATCTAGCTCTAAATGCAGTCCCTTTCCATATGTGTGTACAGTGCTTTTCTTCCAAATATCTGTTGTATTTTTTGTGGTCAGCTTAAGAGCCGTATGTATCAGGGACAAAAAGTGTACTCTGCAGTCCTTAACTGGACAGTTAATGGAACTATTTAAATCTGTTTACCTAATCTTAGTGGAATACTAGTTACGCATTTTCTTTTAACTTTCATATTAACATACTAATTTTGCTCTTTATAAGCTCTTACTAGAGTTATGCTCTAGTTCGTGTACACATGAACGTGTTTGGGGAGGAAATTAACGGACAAAAACATTAACTTATATGTAAGTGATGCAGCTTGTTATATCATTTTTTTCCCCCTTGATTCAATTTTCAGCTTTGAAAAGTTGCTAAATATTTTTTTAAGTTTTATACTACAAAGAATTTCTGATTTTTGCTTAACTATGTCAGCAGTTATGGACATTTAACACAGTGGAGCCTCTGTAAAGTTGCTGCTAAAAACACCTATGGTAAGGAGTAATGAAAGAGAATTAATTGATAAACAAACAAACCCAAAAGTTATGAGAGGGGCCTTGAGAAGTACATCCTTACTATTCTAAAAGAAGATCAGCTAGGGACAACAAACCGGAAACAGATATTTGTCTAGCCTTATTTAAAAAGTCTTCAAGGAGAGGATTTCGTAATCTCCTTAAGTATCCTGTTCTAGTATTTTGTATCATTACCATAACACACATTTAAATCCCTTTCCTTGTGGTTTAAGGCTGCTACTTCTTTTCCCTGGGCAGGGAAGGCTCTTTGATAAATGTGGGAAATACATGTTTGTTAATTCTCTTTCAAATAATCTAAATAGCAAACATGCTATTTAAATTCAGAACCTACTTGGCTGATGGATTGGTAAGTACTTCCCCTAAAATGTGGTGATACTATTAGGAATGAACAGTTGGCATATATGATAAAAGTACTCCCCCCAAAAAATACAAAGCTACAGAAGATATAATTCTAAATTCAGTGCTGTGAAAAATACCACTGGGACTGAATTTTACTGTAAATTTTCATCCTCCAAGATTAATAATAAGAAAGAGAAAATCTATGCCATGTTTATTTGATAAAATCTTTATCTTCGTCTATGAGTGTTTGGTTTGGACTTTTTTTTCTTATAAGTATTTCTTTTCCTTCTGTTTCATTCTTAATAGTGAATTTAGAATGAAAAAAGAAAGACATGTGTATTTAAAAATCACTGTTCCATGCTATTTCTATAAATTTTCATTCTGAAAGTCTTTTTAATGTCAACTTTATTACATGATACTACTATTTTTAGAGCATTTTGTAATCTGAACATAAAAGATGCCTATGAAGGTACATTAGAGTGAGATTATTTCCCAAATATAATTGCCTTTGAAGTGACTTTCAAATCCAAGGAGTTATTATATGAATTAAAATATTAAAATATGTTTTAAAATAAATTAATGCGGTACATAGAAGAACATAATGAAAGTGATAAACCTAAGTGATAAAAAATTATTAAAATATAGGTCATAATGCCAAGGACTTTTTTATTCTTTGTATTTTAGACTTACAATGCAATCTAGTTTCTACATCTCTTTACTTTGAATTACACTTGTTGCTAATTATTTTGACCAGATATTTAAGTTGTATGACAAGTTGCTCAGGACTTCTTTAAGTCATAATTTAAAGACCTGCAAAACGCAACTAACTTGTTTAGCCCAACTAATATGAAGCACTTAAGAGTATTTTCCGGCTGTGTGCTGGTTTAAGAGTTAACCAGCAGGGGAAATTATAAGGAGAGATTATAAGTCAGAATAACAATTTATTAAAATAATACAATAAGTACAATTATACAAACAAACAATTGGTCTTAACCCACAAAACCCAAATGTATAACCCAGCACCCTGGGGCATGAACCAAAGAGTGTTCTTTGGGCCCCCCCTTGAGTCCAAAGTAAAGGGAGAGGGGAAAAACCTGCTGGTGGGAGAGCTGTTGCAGTCTGGTCAAAAGTGGTGATTGCAGTCCAGTTGAGGGTGGTGGTCTCAGTCTGGTTGAGAGCGGTGAGCTGTAGTCTTCCTCTGGATCCCACGAGCTGTAGAAAGGTTCTGAAACTCCAGGTATATATATTCTCCAGTTCAGGCAGGAATGGTCAATCCTTCCCTCAAAACGGGGAATTCCATAAAAGGGTATGAGGATGCTCAGAGCAGGGAATTCCATAAAAGGGTATGAGGACAGAAACATCCCCCCCACAGGCAACCCCCCCCCCCCCCCCCCCGACAGCAGTTCCTGGGAAATGGCATGGAGGGCCATAGAATACACAGTTTTGGGCTATACCCATCCAGTGATGAATCAGTCCCAGTTGTTCTAACTAGGATAGGCTGGAACTCATGATTTGTTTTTTTGAGCTGCTTTAGACAGCATGATATCTGATGAGGAAAATTAACTGTTGTGATGTGCTTCAGCACCTGAATTATTTGTATCTGTGATGATTTGAGGTTGTAAACAAGACAAGGTTTATAATAAAAATATTTTTTAATTTGGTTGGAAAAACCAGGTGAGTTTTCAGGCACATAAAGTATTCATTCCATTTTTAAGTATAGTAGTCTTGATACTAAACTGCTCCTGTGAGCTGTTGCTTTGAGTTTCGTGATGTATGCATCACTTAAACCATTGGAGAGAGGTGTTCTTCCTTTTTCGCCCTTTGCTTATTTCACTTCCGATTCATGGCCCTGAAGAAGGGGATTTGTGCCTCCATGTATCTGCTTTTGCCAATGTTTTTTGTTGTTCTCATAAGAGCTGTTACTTGTACCTATAAATCTTTCCTTGTCAATGCCAAAGAAGTATTAGAGATTAATTTATTGGGAATATAAAGAGAGATGTTTGCAAGGTGGTCATGAAGCAAAAAAATGCAAGTAGAATTAACAAAGTTAAAAAGGAAAAAATCACTGTTGCCTGCACAAGGAGTAGCGGATGTAATTTTTTCCAAAATCAAAGCTGCATCAGAAGAAGTAGTGAACCCTATAGTTGTGCCTGGTATTTCCCTTCATCCTCTTTCATTGCAGTGATCCCTACCTTGCCTTGCCCCCTCCCAAATGCTGCTGATGCTGGGGCGTGAATGAGCAGAGCCCTGGCTCCTGGCAAGCTGTGCCTGCCCACCTCACAGCCGGGCCTTGCCCATGGGGCAGATATCAGCTGGTCCTTCCTCAGGGATGGACTTTAGGGTTTCTCTCCTCTCTGCTGGCAATTCAAATGAACCTTGCAGGAAATATCTGTCTCCGAGATATCTTTCTTTTTAATTTAGAAGAAATTGGCCTGTATTTTCAAAAGAGAGATGAAAACTGGCAGTCATAGCATAGTGATGGACTTGTTTCCTTATGCAAACAAGATCATACTCTATGCTCAATACACTACATGGCCACGTGTTGCACTGGCAGTAGGCAGACTTGACACTGTGACGTGCCTGATCACACCCGTGCTGATTTATTGGCTTTTTCTGTGGTCCCCATTCACTGCTCCCTGGCATTGCTCGCTGGCTCGCGCTTGGCCGTGCTGCTGCTGGCAGGAGTCTGGGAGGCTGCCAGGCACGTGCCTGGCTTCCCTGCTGCACATGCCTTCCAGAGCTCACTGCAAGGACTCTGCCGTAATCACCGCTTCTTCCCGCTTTCCTTGCTCTGCAGTGACCTTTTGGCTCAGATCGGGGAGTAGAGCACATGCGGTGTTTCAGCACAAGTGAATTCCCACGTTCTTGACGTTTTCATGCTGAAGGATTAATTTTTCAGGAAATACTGGGCTCTGAGTTGTCCTTTTTGGTTTTAAATCATGGGCTTGTTCTTTCTTCAGATTGCAGTGATTTCTGTATATGCACATTCTCCAGATGTTCCTGGGTTTGTCAGAAGCCAAACAGGAAATTTTAGGAGTTTCGAATACATTTGGATATAATCAGAATCCAAAGTCTATAAATAATTTTCACAGTTACTTGTGCCAGTCTTATCTATTTCATCTTGTTTTCTTATCTGCAAGGTTATGGAGTACCTCCACAATATAGTCAATGCTGGAATGATCCTGCATTTGCAGTCCTTTTTCACAACAGTTACAGATTAATAGTCTGGTTAACTATCTTGTGTTAATTTTCAGTTTTACAGGAGTAACAGCTGTGTAATATTTGTTACTGTGTAATATTAATAGCTTACATAAGCATCAACAGAGCATCAAATAGAGCACAGCTGTGGTGGTTAATTGTATACCAGTTGCTGGGTAGCCTTTTGTATAAAGTCAAATTAGTCAAACTTGGGTTTATGTTACAAATTTGCCTTTTGAGAGCATTAATACTTTAAATACTTGTGTTCCTGGACTAGAGAAGCTTATTTCTCATCATCATCTGAACTTTTCACTCACTGAAATGAAAACAGTTGTCCCCTAAAAATGTTATTCTGTTGGAAACTGTGAATGTTTTCTAAACAGCCTCCAATATTTTTCCTGTAAAAAAAATAACAATTTTCTTTTCTCGATACATTTTTTTCAAGTATGCATACTAATGAAAATCACACTTGGCAAAAGAGTTTTCAAAGTATTATCTCCAAAACTGCCAAAGCAATGGTTTTCAAACAATTTTTTTTTGCCCATGTACGTGTACACACACACGCACCCCTGCTCTACACAGTGATCTGCAAACTCTTGTATTTCTCAGATTCAAGTATGAGATTTAGATGGTAACAAAAAAGTTAAGCACTACATCACTACTGCCATTTAGAACTGTAAACAGTATGTAAACAGTAACAAATTCTTTAAGATATGTCATCTTCATTAAGAAAACTGTTACAGTATTCTTCTTTTTGTTTAACATATTTTCAGATATCTGCACTTTAATCAAATAGAAACGCTGGAACCTGAATCCTTTACTCATCTTCCAAAACTTGAAAGGCTGTAAGTTTGTTTTTCTTGGGGTAAGATTCAGAAGTCAGATTGCTTTTTGTTTGAATTAAATCAAGTGTTTGAAACTGGAAAATAGCATTTTATCATTGCCATGGGTTACTTTTAATCTAAACTTTATACTGTAAGTACTACATAGTGAGGCTGACCTCAGAAGCATGCATAAGTGAGCATTGCATGTGGTTTATTTTTCTATTGCAAAACTATTTTCTAAAGAGCTGTGATCAATGTTTGGCCTAAAACAAATGTTATGAATGAAGAATTAGAAGATAAGTATTTTTTTTAATTTCTCATTTGAATGCTTATGAACTCCCTTCCTTTTAGTTACTTATGGGTTCTTTTTCCCCATACGGACATAATTACACCTTGGAGGCCACTTTAAAAAACAGTACCCAATTAGTTGCTGAAAAAGGTTTTTGTTTTTTTTTTTTTAAATTTTCTAGGACTACTTTTTCTCGAAATACTTCTGGAAGAATGTAAATGAAACGAGTACATCTCAAAATCTGAATTATTACATGCATATTTCTATGTTTTTAACAGATTTTTGCATAACAACAGAATAGCTCATTTGATTCCTGGAACATTTAGTCACTTAGAATCTATGAAGAGACTGTAAGTAAATTGAATTCTTACCCAACTAAAGAAAGTTTAAATAACCCAATTAGACTGTCTCTCCTCTTGCAATATTTGTCTTCCTTGTAAATGCCGTTCATGGTTTAATTGTTTTAAATATTAAGTATTTTTTTCGTAAACTGTGCTCCAGTTGTTTATGTGCATAGTTTGAGACCATTGCCTCATATCTTACTGTCTTTAGTGTCTGACTAAAGTTTATTTCCTATATTGGGATTATTTGTAATCATGTGGTCTTGTTTTATAGACTAAATAATATATGGATTGTTCTTTGGGTTTTATTTTGGGTTTTTTCCCCTCCTCTTGTCTATGTCTTACTGGGTGATCCTTCTGTGATGTCTTTCAATATTTGATAATTTGGTGTTTTCTTTTGGTTTACTTGTCCTTATTTGATCCTAAAAGCATGGTTATAAAAAGGTGCTCAATGATTTAAGAATATAAATATTACTTTCCATTCTTATAGCTTATATACTTCAAGCAACTCCAGAAGCCATTTCTTCTTGAAATGACATTATCTTGGAAAACTAGAGGGTTTTTAGTCCCTCAGTAACATTTGAAAACTTGAACTGAATGAGTACCATTGTAAGATGACTTTCAGAGGGTTTTCTGCCTTTCACTTTGGATCTCCACTGATAAATATTTGTTAAATTATCCCAGACTGCTGTTTTGAGAAAGGTAGTCATGCATTCATACCCACCTTTCCAGGAGGACTGCTGAGGCTGTGCAGTGCAGTGAGTTGCAGCACAATCTCCACCGAGAAAAGAGATTGCAAGGGACGCAACAGGAAGGTGGTTCTGTTGGTTTAATAGTCGTGAAATCACACCTCCAACTGTGAAAGTCAGAGCACTGTAAATTTTGATGATGTATGCACCTTCCAGTAGTAGCTGCTCCACTCATACCTTCCTTAGATTCTTCTGTAGTTCAAATGAAACAGAAAAGGAGGGCTCTTTACATAATTCCTATGCAGAGGGGAAATTTAGTAGTGGTTGCTAGTGGAAGAGGACACTGGGCTACACTGACCTGGTGTCCTCTGGCTTGGGGCAACTTAACCCTGAAAGTCACACCCTGACTTTTGAGTTCCAGATTAAATTTTACCATTAACATCTGACATAGTGGGAGACATCTGTACAGTGACTTTTAGAATAGTTTTGCTTGTTTGTGTCTGATTTTCATAGGAGAACAGAGAAGAAACTATATGTGGGCATTTGTGCAAGAGGTTAAGAGAAATAGTAAAAGACAAAATGATCTAAAAGTTTACTTCCCCCAAAGATAAACCAAACAGTTTTGCAGTTTTGTTTCTAGTCTAGATACAGATATATTTAGACTAGTACAGATTTCTGTACTTAATGTTTTCTTTCCTACAGGGCCCTCTACCAGAAGGTGCAGTGCTCAGTGTAGTAACAGGGCACTTCACTACTGGAAAGAAAGTCAACAGAATTTATAGGTTCTCGTTATCTGCAATAGGCAAATGTTTTACAACATTGACCCTCTGAACTCAATGAGAGCTTAATGCTGAAATAAAACTGTGGGTCTTTGTCTCATTTGCCTGATCAGCAAAATGAGAAGTAAAAATGTCAGGGTAGCTGTGAAGTTGCTGCACTAATAAGTATTAAACAGACAAAATGTAGGGAGAACGGTATAAGTTCCTTATTTAAGCAAACTTTGAATAACATCTAAATAAAATCTGATTTATTCACTAAATGCGAGGATTAAAAAGTAACATTGTAGATGCTTACTGTGATGTTTAGATGTATTCTGTGATTTTTACTGCCTGTGCAGTAAAAATAATACACATTTTTCTAATAAAGGCTACCAGAGTGCCTATAAGCAAGTAACCATCACCTGCACTGCGTTTTGCCCATTGTATTCACAGATAAAGGCCTTGCTCCCTTTACAAACCATGTTGATCCTTGCAAAATAGTCGAAGCTTGCTAACAGACTTGTGACTGCTTCGTGTTTTGTGCAGGCGTTTGGATTCAAACGCTCTTCACTGTGACTGTGAAATCCTGTGGCTGGCGGAGCTGTTGAAGACGTACGCAGAATCGGGTAATGCTCAAGCAGCAGCTACCTGTGAGTACCCAAGAAGGATTCAGGGAAGATCAGTGGCCACGATAACACCAGAAGAACTGAACTGTGGTGAGTTTGCCACTTCCCGATGGCTTCTTTAACGTGTTAGGTGTATCTAATCTGTATTTTTTTTATTCTATTCTATTTGATAACAGTGGCCACCTCTGGTTAATAAGAAATATCCCTCTGTTTCTTCTTTATTTCTGTGTGTTTCTGACAGAATTGATTGCTTTTACCCCTCGACCCGTCTTTAATGAAACAAATACATCCATATTTGAAATTTCTCCTTGAGGAGCTAAATGTGATTATCCTGAAGGAGTTTAATTTTCCTTTTTATATTTCAGTTTTGATCATAACCAGATTTTCAGCTAGGGTCTTTGGTGTTGCATTAATACTGTTTGTTATCCTTTATTCCTTTTATGGAAGGGAAAAGAAACAAAGAAGCTTTACTGAACTGCACCTTATGACACAGTTCTTGCTGTTAAAATTTTGTTGATATTGTTGGAATCAGGGTTGAGCTACTGAATTTATTTTTTACTCATATATAGTTATGTGGTAGTTTAGTCTAGGCCTTCCTTGGTGACTAGTTTGTAACCAAGGAAGTGCCCAGATTTTCCCAGTATTCCCTACGATTTTTACGTAAGCCAGGGTATAAGAAGAAGGGAGGAAAGGCCTTTGCCCTCTTTCCTTCCGGCGGCTTGGAGGTGCAGGTTTCCCTGCTGTTGAGTCTGTCGTGCTTGGGGAGTGAGGTCTGGTAAGGCCTTTCCAACCTTGGGAGACAGAGGTTGTTGGCAGTTGTTCCAGCGCGACTTTCTGTTTTCCCAAGGAGAGTAGTAAGATATTCTTTTGCTAATTCTTTTAGTTACTAGATCTTGGGCTAATAATCATGTATATTGATTTTGTTCTTTTTTCTTCCTTCCCCCTCCCCCTTCCCTTTCCCTTTTCCTTCTGAAATTGTATATATATATTTCAATTGTATATAACTGTAATATAAGTGTAAATATATTTATATATATTGCTTTAGCTGTCTCTCTCTCGTTTTGGTTCTCTTGGTTTTTATTTCTTTTCCCTTGGTTCAGGAGGCGGGGGGGGAGTTCTTGTGTTGAGGTTTGGAGATTTGGCAGGGAGCCAGCTTCAAACCACAGCGAGTTATAAGGAGTGCCCCACACAGGCACTGAAATCCTCTGTCACTGAGGATTAATGAATAAACACCTTTGTAATCCTTTTGTTTGTCTGTATTCCTTAGGGGTGCAAAAACTTGGCCCCATGGGCACCCTGGGGTTCAGCGCAGCACCTCTTGTGTCCTGAAATCAAAATGCAGATTTGGATTTCAGTAAAGCTTTCAATACTCTCTCTCACAGGATCCTTCTGGACAAAATTTCCAGCACACAGCTGGATAAACACATCATGCAGTTGGTGAGCAATTGGCTCATGGGTCAAGCACAGGGGGTAATAGTGAATGGGGGAACATCAGACTGGAGACCTGTCACTAGTGGGGTTCCACAGGGCTCCATCTTAGGCCCTGTGCTCTTCAACACCTTCATAAATGACTTGGACACAGGACTGAAAGGGATACTAAGCAAGTTTGCAGATGACACAAAACTAGGAGGAGCTGTTGACTCCCTTGAAGGCAGAGAGGCCCTGCAGAGAGACCTTGACAAATTAGAGGACTGGGCAATCACCAACCACATGAAGTTCAACAAGGGGAAGTACCGGATTCTGTACCTGGGATGGGGCAGCCCTGGATGTATGTACAGAGTGGGGAATGAGATGCTGGAAAGCAGTGCCATGGAAAGGGACCTCGGGGTCCCAGTTGATGGCAAGTTGAATATGAGTGAGAAGTGCCCTGGCAGCCAGGAAGGCCAACCATGTCCTGGGGGGCATCAGGCAAAGCATCACCAACCGGTCAAAGGAGGGGATTGTCCTGCTCTGCTCTGCACTGGGGTGGCTTCACCCGGCGTTGAACATTTTGTGCAGTTTTGGGCACCACAATATAAGAAAGATAATAACTTCTTAGAGAGTGTCCAAAGGAGGGCAACGAACATGGTGAAGGGCCTTGAGGGGAAGCCATATGAGGAGTGGCTACAGTCACTTGGTCTGTTCAGCCTGGAGAAGAGGAGACTGAGGGGAGACCTCATTGCAGTCTACAACTTCCTCATGAGGGGAAAATAAGGGGCAGGCACTGATCTCTTCTCTGTGGTGACCAGTGACAGAATCCGAGGGAATGGCCTGAAACTGTGTCAGGGGAGGTTTAGGGTTGGATGTTAGAGAAAAGGTTCTTCACCTCCAGAGAGTGGTTGGGCGCTGGAACAGGCTCTTCAGGAGAGTGGTCACAGCCCCAAGCCTAACAGAGTTCAAGAAGCATTTGGCAATAGTCTCAGGCACATGGTGTGACTCTTGGGGATGGTCCTGTGCGGGGCCAGGAGTTGGACTCAATGATTCTCATGAGTCCCTTTCAATTCCTCATATTCTGTGATTCTGTGATTTTTGTTCAAGCTATGATCATTTGCCTGCCCAACCACCTGTTGAAGCCGAGGTATAAAATAAGTGAATTGTCCTTTTGGTTATGTGTTGGATATAATTCTGATCATGAAAATTATGATCATAAGCATCTACAAGGTTCTTGAAATAGGTAGTACAAAGGGAATTTGGTGCAAGAAGAATTCACATGGCATCCTACCAGCTCTCTGCACATCTAAGGAGCCTGAATATGGAAACTGCAGGAAGTAAGCTGTACAAATTATTCTGTCAGAGGCAAGTTAGGCGTTGATACTTATCTAGAGGAAGTTATTTTAAATGGCACTTGTGCTTGCTGCTCTAAAGTTTTTCCTTCATAGGCAAATTGAGTCTCTGTTAAAATAAATAAAACAGCCACTTTAGAACCTGATACAAATTTGCACAATCTATTTCCAGTCTGCTAAAAGGTCCTAAGGAACAATGGAGGAGATCAGTAATCCCACAGTCACTTTTGGATCAGGAAAAGTGCATTTAATCCTGATTAAACATATACATATTTTAAGTTAAAGCATTTGTGAAAACTATTTTTTTACAAGGTGTGTGGAAATCTTTTTATTTACTGTTTTTTTTAATAGTTTTAAAACAAGTAAGAGTTTCTTGTATGTTTTATTGTTGATACAGAGAGGCCAAGAATTACATCAGAGCCTCAGGATGTGGACGTTACCTCAGGGAATACAGTGTACTTCACTTGCAGGGCTGAAGGCAATCCTAAACCAGAAATTATCTGGCTTCGAAACAAGTAAGTTGAAAAAAGGAAGAGAGAAACTTGATGTAAGTAGGTTTGCCTGTCTGTGTGTGTGTGTTTCATGTACATTTCTGGGTGCTTGTCCACATGCTCAAGGAATTGTTACAGCAGAAACATCTTATAATTAATAAGCATATGAAGTAATAATGGCCTGTATCTTTTTTATTAGTAGATCTAAACACTTAAGAGCTGATAACTTTAGAAAATATTATTTTATTACTCTAGTACTATTTGTAAGGTGTTCAGTAGTAACTATACCTGCAAAGCTGCTCACCCCTGTAATACTGAGTCATTTTACGTATAAGTACCAGTCAATCCAATGTGTACATGTTGCATGTACAGTCTATAGATTACTTAGTGTTTGCATATGTTTTGAGGCAAAGCAAAAGCTTCTTTTTTATAGGAGTTGAGCTGGATAAGAGTTAGGTCTTCCTTGAGCCCCAGCTCTTCGGAGGTAGCTTTTTTCCAAGCTCCATTCCAGAAGAGGAGAAAGAGAGGTCAAATTCCAGGTACATGGAGGGCAGGTAAGTATTTATAGGAATAGGGTAATTCAGGTCAGAGAAGGTCTCCAGTGCAGTCATCTGCTCAAAGCAGGATTATACCACTCTGTTTTATCCAGATGGGTCTTAAAAACCTCTATGGCTGGAGGCGGCACAAGCTGTATGGGCAGCCTGCTCCATTGCTTCTCCTCGCTGCTTAGGGAATGGAAAGAAGGTTCCATAAAGGATGACTGTCTTTCAGCAGTACAAGGGCCAGCCTGCTGCAGGGTGTCTGCTCAAGCTGTGCCCAGAGCCTGGCTCCCTCCAGCAGCACTGGGCACAGCACAGCTGAAACAGCCATGTGGCAGCACGTCACCCTCCTTAAAGTGGTGTGAATTTACAATGGACTCGTGGATTGTAAGTTTACCACTAGCTAATCAGACTTTGGCTTAATAATGCTCTTACACAAATGGAGAACCTGATCGGTAATATAAATTTCCTCACATTTTATGTAAAGCATTTTAGCTTGTTAGATTCTGATAAAATGGAATGATATAGAGTCCTGGTCCTGTAGTTTTTTGCTAAAGTCAGTGAGAACCCCGTGTGCAACAAAGGTTCAGGATTTATGGAGTATGTAAAGAACAGAGACTTGAACTTGGATGGCGTAATTATTTCATTAAAATTTTCTTTGGCTCATGTACTTTTTATAATAAACAAAGAAAACATGTATTCAGAATACACATATGAAAGAGTTTTAAGAAGAAATTCTAGCTTGGGGTGTGGGATTATTGACTCTGGCTTGTTTCCTGGCTGCATGAATGAGAGCAAAGCTCTTTGCAAGGTAGCTGAGTATATCAAGATTTCAGTCAAAAGCCATTGACCTGTTGAGCAGTATGTTGAATAGATCAGTAGACTGGGTTTTGTACATAGGAGGTGAGAACTCATTCCTCCCCTGTTCTTTATTCATCATGTAGTGAGGAGTGAACTGAGAAACAGTTCCTTTAATAAAACGCCCTAAGACTTCTTAGTTAATGTCACAGAAATGCATCCATGACATAATCTGAAGACCTGATCTTAATTTATATTTTAAACCAATACAAATTATAATCAGGTTCATTGGTGCTCCTTAAACAATCCAGGGAGAGGTTGGTACAAAGATGGTTTTATAGCAACTAACCTCTCTCCTAGTAGAAAGTATCTTGAGTGTTGAACTTACATGATATACTTCCAGTGGAAACAGTTTAAATTGTTTTGCCAGCTAGAACAGCCTTAAAGAAAAATGAGATCAGGTATGTCTGTTTTGTTCACTTTTTTCCCCTGTAAGCTTTTACTCATAAAAGTATTTTAGCTTTTTATTTTGAAGATGTAATACTTGCATAAGCAAAATTGTTTCATTTTTTGTTTTTCCTCTTCTTCTCATTAGGAGAAAATGCAAAATTCTATTATTTTACTTAACAAATTAAATTCCCCCAAGTTATTTTGGCTCATTTATCTGTTGGGTTTTATTATTTGGCAGTTTTCTGTGCTTGTGATTTAAAGGTTTAACTCCAGCAGATTCTTTTCTTCACAGTAATGAACTCAGTATGAAAGAAGATTCCCGTCTAAACTTGCTAGATGATGGCACATTGATGATTCAGAATACTCAAGAAACAGATCAAGGCATTTACCAGTGTATGGCAAAAAATGTGGCTGGAGAAGTGAAAACTCAGGAAGTTACTCTTAGATACTTTGAGTCACCAGGTAAAGAACATCAAGTCTGAATTTTGCATTCAGGTAGAGAATTGTTTTGATAATAAGATTGTTATAAAATGCTTTGGCTCTTGTATGTTCTTGACATGCAGATTTGTTGTCCTTGGGCATCTTAAGAATTAGATCCTGGAGCTATAATATTCCTATAACAAAAATGCAAATCAGCTAGTTAGCTAATATGTTTACTGTAGTATGCAATTTTGATTATAATCTTGTAGACTGTAGAAAGGTTAGGAAAAGAGACTGTTGCATTGTAACTTTGGTCAGTGCAATAATGTTCTCTCTGGGTACCTGAAAACCACAATCTTCTGAACAGGCTACTCGTGGAAGCTTTGGCACACCCTGTGTAGCCATTGTTGCTCAAGAGCTTTTTACCCCTGTCTAGCCAAGGCGTCATGCTTGCAAGCACGAAATTCCTGTCCAGGACTGTAATGTTTTTAAAAATTAAACTTTGCTGTGAGAACATTTTGTTTTGACACACAGCATCAGGTAAACTGAAAATGTCCCTGCAATGACAAGTACTCGTATACTTGGGAGAAGTTACTAAAATGTTGCTTAATCTGTTTTGTCTTTTGTGCACTTATGGCAATTTTTAGCCAGTTTGTTTTCTGGGTCTCAGTGTCTGTGCCTCTGAAGAGATCTTTATAAAGATCAGCATAGGTGAACAAAATGTTTGAAAATTGTTTTAATGGGAGTTAAAAAAAACCACCGGTGCAATTATGAGCTTTTGGTTTTTATTTATTGATGTTTGTAAATGTCAGATTAGATTAGACTTAAAGCAAGGCAGAGTTTGCACCAAAATAGAAGTATGTTGGAACAGAGCTTTAAAAACCCCACTAGGCATCCCAAACTATTGCAATATTTGTCTAAATTAGTGCTATGTGATCTAAAAGTCATATTTAGGCATTGCTGTTTTCTCACAGCCCGGCCAAGTTTTGTGATTCACCCACAAAATACAGAAGTGCTGGTTGGAGAGAGTGTTACCTTGGAGTGCAGTGCAACTGGCCACCCTCAACCACGAATTACCTGGACCAAAGGCGACAGAACACCTTTGCCAAATGACCCTCGCATCACAATAACTCCGTCAGGGGGACTTTATATACAAAATGTAAAGCAGGAGGACAGTGGCGAGTATACGTGTTTTGCAACTAACAGCATAGATAACATCCATGCGACTGCATACATCATAGTCCAAGGTAGGTAACGTTAAGCTAGCAGTGATGTATTACTTGAAATTGTGTGGATTTGTCTTTTTTTTTTCTGTATTGACAGAACCAAACTAAAAACATGGAGTTTTTACTTTTAATTGCACTATTGTAGTGAATAAGAAAGTTGCTATACATTTCACATAGTGTAAGATATTACATACTGTCTTCCTGAAAGTTAAGTTTCATTGATTATTGTCATTATTTTGATGTTTTGAAATGTTTATTATTTATTACATTTTGTTTGCCTGGAGGAACAAAAAAGTCAAATTTTTGGAGGATTTTTTTCTGTAACAGGCAGCAACCACAGTACTAGAAATGGAGTTCTGAATAAAGATCTGTGCTGCTTCTCTTTTGTAGACACTTCAGTGAGTATGAGAACTCTGATGATTTAATAGAAACTATCATTCTGCCAGCTGAAGCAAAGCAAAAGTCAAAGTACTCTAAGTTATTTTGATTGCAATAATTTTGGTATTGTTTGTCAAAACTGTGCTTATAGAGTATTCGAGAACAATTATCAAAAGTCTCCTGTGTATATAGATAATAGTTTTTGCACATACTTTCATGGTGGAACTTTAATAATTTACAAAATACTTTGAGTAACCTTTAAATTCAAGTTTGCTTCTGTTCTCATGTTAATTCATTCATGGCTAGGCTTCGCGACCGAAGATTTGGGAAAGGCTCTATCCACATTTGTTACAAGCACGCTGGTGGCTAATAAGGTCAATGCAAGATAGACATGTCTGATTGCAAAAGGCACAGCAGAAAAACTCCTTAGGTGGTATATTCTGCAAGACACGATTCTTTCTGCATTGTCTTTTCTCCTCGAGAGTGATCCTGCGTGCGTTCTTACAAATGCCTTGTTAATGAGTTCAAAAACTATACAAAACAACTTATCTGTGTGGTTTGTTCATTTATTATTCATCGGTAGACAATTGTATTGTGAGAGCTGAACAAATCACCTCTCACACTGGTAATGAACAGTGTTACTGCAGAAACTGGCCCACACACACTACTCGCTACTTTCCTTCAGTGTATGGAAGAAAACAAGCAGCTCAGGATGGTTTTGATTACATTGCATTTTCTTCACAATGTAACTGAGGAGTTTTGAGAGAAAGAGAAGAAGGTATTTTTAATCCATGGAACACTGTGTTTTGATTCTACAAATCTTACCGTACCTCTGATTTTGAATCTGACAGTAGATTCCGCACGACTTCATTGACTTCCTTTTGCACAAGTGGCTACCCAGCTCTCCCCTCTATAGCAGTCACAATATAAAAGAGTCCCAATAACATCTTTCTTCCCACCAACATGAGCTATTCAACTCACACAGGAAATGACACATAATTTCAGACAGTCATGCATTTTTCAGTTGGTTTTTTTTTAACCAGCTTTATTTTCTCTTCTGTAGCTCTACCTCAGTTTACTGTCACTCCTCAAGACAAAACAGTGATTGAGGGGCAAACTGTTGACTTCCCTTGTGAAGCACAAGGTTATCCCCAACCTGTTATTGCCTGGACTAAGGGAGGTAAGTGTGTTCTGTTCTTACTTTTAAACTACTAGAATAGTTTAGCTGTCATATTGGAATCACTCACATATCGAAAGGAGTTGCATGTATTTGTTTAGATGCTTCAGTCTCTGAAGGAAGCAGAGCTCATCTCTTTCTCATTTAGCTAGAAAAGACAAGGTGTCCCATAGAAGCTAGCTGCCCAAGCAGATTTCATTATTCAGTAAAAAAGAACCATTAAAATATTTGTATCCATAATAGATTCCTAGTAATAAATGTTTAAGAAATACAGGGCAAATGACATGCAGCAGTCACTGCTGGTGTACTGCAGAAGAAATAGAGATGGCTGTCATTAACTGGAGATCAGAAATGAGGTGGGATGTGCTCTCTTCAGAAACCAGAACGGTCCAGCCTGTAACTGGCATCGGTATATGAACATCTCTGTCACTTAATGCACATTGACAGGAGCACTGGGGTGTGCTCTGCTGTCTGTTTTATCAAGTTATGGCTCTAAAGGCATTAAGCCAAATCCAGCAGGAAGAAATATTGTAGTGGGTGTTTTATCAGTAAGCAAATATTCCACTTGATTCAAATGAAACAGCTCTAGCAGGTAAAACAACTCTTAGGAAATTCTTAATTATGGTAGATAAAGCAGATTTTTAACAAACTATTGATCATTTTGATGCTGATAATGTCCCTCTTTCTCCCTCTACTGAGACTGTTCCAGTCAAATGAAATGTCCATAAGGGAAGGATAGGGTACAGACACTGATGTGTGTTCATTTGTGTTATGTGTTTTTCTATGAATTCCCTACATGGCTTAGGCACATGAAATGAATTGTGTCTTACACACATGGCATATGAAATGAGCAGTAACACATGTTGGTGTTTTATGCCTTCTCATTTGGATGCTCTATCATGTTCTTTAAATGAAAATATTTATTTCTACCACAAACAGAGAAAAGATCAGGATTATGATTGTGTGCACACATATAATTTGTTTGCTTTTCATGTTTATCTTCTGAGAAGTAAAGGTTTCAAACATTTTGGCTTTTTTTTTGTTGTTGTTAGGTGTGGTGTTTTCTTAAGAAACTTTAATTTTTTCCAGTGTTTTATGAAATTTAAAGTCTTCTGGGTTTCCCTTTTTCTGACACAAAGGGACTTTGTTGCTATAAACAGCAAATGTCGTCGTTGTGTGTTCCAGGAGGCCAGTTGTCTGTTGACAGAAGACACTTAGTCCTATCATCCGGAACCCTAAGGATTTCCAGGGTTGCTCTGCATGACCAGGGACAGTATGAATGCCAAGCTGTCAACATTATCGGATCTCAACGAATTGTTGTATATCTCACTGTACAGCCTAGAGGTATGCTCTCCATGCACTGCTGCTGGGGGAAAAAAAAAAAAAAAAGAAATATTTAAGCTTACAGTAAATACACAGTACTGTGTGTGATTGTTTCTGAGTATATCTATTTTTAGATCCCAAGTGGCTTTTAATAAATAACATGTATGGATACTTACCAATATTTGTACAGGGTATCATTCCTTTAGAACAGTCTGTCTTCCTGGAAAGAGATTTATCTGATTTACTTTTTTTTTTGGTAAAGAGTGGAGGTTTTCTTTGAGGATGACAGTATTCCAGTGCTTGGGAAAATGTTTTGTGAAAAGTCTGTTTTCTGGTAAGGCTCTATACTGTTAATTAAATAGTGTCATTCACATAATATTTTATCTCCATGAACAGAACTTTATTTTACAACAGCAGAATGAACTTCACAAAGAAAAGTCATTGCTTATACTTAAAATAAACTGACACAAAAAAACCCCTAAAAAACCAACCCCAAACTCCATTTTTTTAATATTTTTCTTCAAGTAAATTCTAAGTAAGCTACTTCTAGGATAAATTATAATCATATTAACATTCATAACTTATTTAAGTACTTTGATGTTTAACTAAATTCAAGGAGATTAACCATTTGATTCAAAGCATTTCTTTTTAGTGACCAAATTTTAAACTGTATTTTAACAAAAGGGGCTCTAATGTCTTCCTAAACTTATAAGTTTATAAAAAAATTCCATTGATTTTTCTTGGTTAAGAGTAGTACTAAGATAGATTTGTCAAAATTGAGATAATTTTTTCTACTTATATAAAATTGTTGGTTAAAATTATATTAAACAAATCTCAGTTTTAAAAAGTTTTGTACCTTTCCAGCTGTGTTAAACTTCACTGAATTTGAGTAACATTTAATATAAGGACTTTTGTGCAACTCAGGTTGCAAACTCCAGTCACTAAAAGATAGTAAACACAAGATTGAATGCTGAATATACAACCTGAAACTGGAGCTCTCCATAGATTAATTGCGATGCTGCTTTCAGTCGTGCAAGAAGAGAACATTTTTAATTCTGGGCTTCTAACAAAAGGACTGTTCATCTGAGGAATGTCTAGTCAGTGGTCACTGTGGCTAAATCAGTGTTAATGAATACGGATTAGTGGTCCAGGCCTATTTGCTGGCATGGCGTGGCTCACATCCATAGAGCCAAGCTCTCTCATCCCGCAGTGCTGGATACCAGCCTCTGGATGCCTTATTTGAAATGGTTTCTGGTCCTTGATAGCCATTTGCTTATGAACAGTTTAACAACAGGGCCAGATTTGGTTGGTAGTATAAATGTATGTTGTGTGGCCAAATAATTTTCTGTAAAAGCACAGCCCTCTGCCCTGTCACACTCCCCCCAAAACACTAATACATTACAGAAGAAATACAATTCTTAACGTCTTCATGATCTGGTGTGTGCTTCTCATGATATCTGAGTGCCAGGTGCCAATCTGGATTTTAAAAAAATTAGAATTAAAAAATACATTAATTTTCTTCACACTAGATTTAGGTAACAGTGTGTAGTCTGTCCTTAGAATTGGAGGATGGTTTAAGGCCTAAGGCTTGCTGGTGTCAGGGAGGTAGGAACGCTGTCAAGAGTTAGCACCTCAGCAAGTCAGGCTGGGAATTTCATGGTTGAATGTGTTGTGGAAGGTTTTGCTTTCGTCATCTAAAAAATTGCTGTTGTTGCTACTTAAAAAGTTCAAACTTAAAAATAGATGACAGAAGTTAATGGAATGTTCATTGTGATGACTTTGTACAGATTTAGCTATCGACAGAAATTTTTTTCAGAGCTCTAAATTTATGGAACTCAAATGATTTTGACAAGTACTAGCCTGTTATGTTAGAAGTTAACAGTACTTTAAAATCACCCTGAAGCAGACATCAGGAAGAGAGTCATAGAACCATTAAGGTTGGAAAAGATCTTTAAGATCATCAAGTCCAACTTTCAATGTAACACCACCACTGTGTTCGCTGTTAAACCATGTCATCAAGTGCCATATCCACACGTTTTCTGAACACTTCCAGGGATGGTGATTCTACCACTTCTCTGGGCAGTCTGTTCTACTGCTTGACAACTCTTTCTTATGCAAAAAGTTTTCCTAATACCTAATCTAAACCTCCCCTGGTGCAACTTAAGGACATTTCCTTTTGTTCTGTCTCTTGTTCCCAGCCCTCCTCTGGACATTCTCTGGCACCTCAATGTCTTTCTTGTAGTGAGAGGCCCTAAATTAAACACCGGATTTGAGGTGTGGCCTTACCAGTGCCGAGTACGGGGAGACAATCACTTCCCTGGTCCTGCTGGCCACACTGTTGCTGATCCAACCCAGGATACCCTTGTCCTTCTTGGCCACTTTGCTGGCTCATGTTCAGCCACTGTCAACCAACACTCCCAGGTCTTTTTCCACTGGGCAGCTTTCCAACCACTCTTCTCCAAGCCTGTAGTGCTGCATGGGGTTGTTGTGACCCAAGTGCAGGACCTGGCACTTTGCACTATTGAAACTCATACAATTGGCTTCAGCCCATTGATCCAGCCTGTCCAGATTCCTCTGCAGAACCTTCATCCCCCTCCAGCAGATCAGCACTCCCACCCAACTTGGTGTTGACTGTGAACTTGCTTAGGGTACCCTCAATCCCCTCATCCATGTTATCCTTGAAGATAGTAAACAAGGCTGGCTCCAGTATTGAACACTGAAGAATACCACTTGTGACCAGCCACCAAATGGATGTAACTCCATTTGCCACCATTCTCTGGGCCATCCAGTCAGTTTTTAACTCAGCTAAGAACATACCCGTCCACACCATGGGAAGCCAGTTTCTCCAGGAGAAAGGAATTTGATCTCTAAGACAAAGTTATAAGCAATTAAAAAATTGCAGGTAGACTAGTATTATAGATTAAGAAATGTTCAGTAACTAATAAAAATAGGAGTGCTGACCTCTTTTTAGATTGTTTTCTGCACAAGTTGTATTTCATACCTTATCAATGGATCATTTGGTTTTTTTTAGTGACTCCTGTATTTGCCAGTGTTCCCAGTGACATGACAGTGGAGGTTGGCACAAATGTGCAGATCCCATGCAGTGCTCAAGGAGAGCCGGAGCCAGTCATTACATGGAATAAGGTACTAGATATTCAGTTATTGCAGAAGGGCAGCAGCCTTTCTATCACTTCATAATTAGCCAACTAAAGGGCACATTATCAAATTATTGCTTGCTCTGGTGTCTGAAAACATTACCTGAAGTTTAATCAGTAAATCTTTAATACAGAGCATGTATATAGATACTAAACATGAATTTTAAAGGGATAAATATACATATATAGTTATGCAAATCATTATACAGACCAGCTAAAATTCATAACATATATTCCTTAAAGTGTCTCTGTATTTAGAGACAGTTCTGTGCAAATATCTTATTAATAATCACACTTTCAATGATGTTATAGATATAAAACAATAAAAAATACTGTATTGCTGAGCTCTTTGACATTGTTAGGTTGACACTTCAACCAGGACAGGCTTCAGTAACTAGTACCTCTCTGTGGCTTTGATTTCCATTGGTGTAATAATTGCTATATCAAACTATAGAGCTATTAGCAGAGTTACCAGTGAATTAATGAGTTGTTAATATTGATTTTCAATTTTTCTGATTATCTTCATCTCTTCAGTGAGCAAGCATTAGAAAATGTACTTTAATGAACCTTAAATAGCTTCTAAATGCATAGCACATGAAGAACTGATACACATAAAGCTCTTGAGATCTATTTCTGCTGGTTAATTTTGAGAAAAATTAAATATATATGTTCTAAAGAGGTGCTATCTTATTTTGGGTTATAGATTTTAGTTGGTGAGAGCCTATAGCTATTAAAATACTTAGATTTATAATAATGAGTACTTTTAAAAGTAAAGAAATACATTGTACAATTTAGAATTACATGTACTTTTCCTATATAAGTTTATCTAAATATATCTGACTATGATCTTGGCATACAAAATAGAAAGATAAAATAAAAAATAAAAATAGAAGAGAAAAAGATGACAAAAATTCATGTATGAAAACAAGTGTATTTAGAATAACTAAATTCTGGGCTTTTCTGCAGGATGGAGTACAAGTGACTGAGAGTGGAAAATTTCATGTTAGTCCGGAGGGATTTCTTACCATTCGCGATGTTGGAACAGCTGATGAAGGTCGATATGAATGTGTTGCCCGGAACACCATAGGATACTCCTCTGTTAGTATGGTGCTTAGTGTAAATGGTAAGATATATGATTGAGAGGTATGAGTTAGATAATTAGTTTTGTTCTAATTGCTTAATGTGTAAGATGAAAAAATTAATAAAATATTAAATTTGCTCTTTTATTCAAATTTTTCTTTTTCTTCCATAATTCTCTCTTTCTGTTTTTCGGTTTTTTTTCATCATTAATCTTACAGATGTGAATAAGATGGGAATATGTTAGAATAGGAATGTCTCTAGGAGTTAAGCTTCAAAACAAACTATGCTTTGGGCTTAAGTCAGTCTTTCAACTTTCTTCTCAAGATATTATTTGAACCTATTAGAATTTGCTGGTCAAATACACAATCTAATCTTTAGGGATAACCTGACAAAATTCTTCTGGCATCTTCAAAGGGACACTTATAGTACTTGGTTAAAAATTAGGCTGCAACCATTGTGAAAGAATTGAGGAAATTCATACAGATCTTAAGAAACTAAAAGAGAAAACAGAAAGAAAAGGAGAGTATTTGATCTTGTTCTAATTATTCAAAAGAAATAATGGCAAATAATAGTTATCAATTATTTCTATCTAATAATTGGTAATAAAACATCCAAAGAGGCTAAGGAAATAACTTTCTTACAAAGATTGACTATACCGCTTTTCTAATTTATTGACTAAAACTGCTGATTTTTCAGATTATTTTGATGGAAAATAAAAGAAAACTCTCTGATTTCTGTCTTTCAGTAGAAAATATGAGACAATATTTTTCTATCTTTGAAAAATTAGTATAGAGCAGTGATTTCTTCAGCATATTGCATATTGTTTCCCAGTGTTGTTTCTGATGTTCTGTGTTTTGTTTACTATTAATAAATATGTGTCAGTGATTTTTCTAATCTATTGATTGCCATGATATCAATCACATACTACCAATAAAACTATGATGTTCCCTGGCCTAAGTTGCTTTTAATAGACTTAATCTATACTTTCCTCTATAAAAAGTAATATTTCTTCAACCTATAAAGATGATTGAGGAGACAAAAATTGTAGGGCTAAGAATCGTTCAGTAATAAGTTTGCATCTACATATATGAAGTCTACAAAGGAAGGGAAGTCCCTAGAAATCGGTGAATCTTGGTTACTCTGGAGATGCATAGCAAAAAAATGTTTTTGTTTAGGAAATATTAGCCAGATCTCAAATCAATAAGAGCTCTGAAAGACGAAACCATAAATTGAACTAAAACCCTAGTGGTAATGAGTTTCATTCATGTAGTGAAGGTGTCAACTGATCATTTTCATCCACTGAAATCAACAAACTACAAAACCTGGTGCTAGCTGATCTGCAGTAATTAATTGTAATGTGGTTAATTTCTTGTAAACAGTAGCATGAATATACCTAAAATTAGTGAAACTACCCTTGATTAATCTGCATTCAATCTGAAACAGTAAATGATACTTTTCCTTAAAACTAATGGGATATCAGATACTGTTTCTCTGTGGTTGTTTTAAAAAAATGAAGCTCTCAGAGAAGCAAGGACAAGTGGACAAATTATAAGAACTGGATAATTGCTGCATGGAGAGTATCAATAATGACCAGAAATGCCTAAAAACTTGCATGTCAACATTTCTTTTAAACAGGGTAATGTTTTATCAGTATTCCTAAAGCATAAAAATATTTTCTTAACACTGAGACAGAATAAAGACAAGCTGGGGAGCAGTTTTTGCTGGCCATGTTTGCCTTTTCTATTGCCATTTTCTTCTGTCCTTTTCTGTTGTTTTGTAAAAATCATTCCCCTTCCTCCCCAAATTAGAAAAAAATGTGTGAAAAGTGTTGCGAGGAGCTTTAATCTTTCTCAGCCTTAAAAGAGAACTGCTAGCAATAATAGTCTAAACAAAAATCAAGTATAGTATAGTTAAACTCTGACCGAGGTTTATAATTCAGCCCACATGCACCGCTAATCAGGAAAAATAGCTCTGCATGTGAACATCAAGCTTGCATCTAATGTAGACAGCACTAGGGAAGTTAACCAGCCGTTTTATTTTTACAGTCTGCAATGTTGCTCTGTCCAGATGGTTTGTGGCACACAAACATTCTCTGAAACAACTAAAGTGAGAGTAGCAAACCTGTAAATTATATTATCTGATAATGTTTCTCCATAGTTGCCATGAAAGTGTCAAGCAAGGAGGACACTTGGTAATTAGGACAGATCAGGGACTATTTGCCCTCAGGAACCATGGAAAGGGTCAGCTCATTTTGGATGCTGGGACTAGATTGTCAGGAGCCTGAGGCTTGCCTTAGGACACAGAAAGGGGCTTCATCTACAGCTATGAAGTGCCAGGGACTGTTTTATTTGATGGTATAGATAGTTAGATTTGATTGCCTGGGTCTAGAGTATGAAACTCATATAGACACAGTTTAAACTGCCATTTATGCAGGAATAA
The DNA here is from genome assembly GCF_003945595.2 of Pipra filicauda. Lineage (NCBI taxonomy): Eukaryota > Metazoa > Chordata > Aves > Passeriformes > Pipridae > Pipra > Pipra filicauda. The sequence continues at coordinate 4,060,623 of NW_024104554.1, read as the reverse complement.
TGAAAAACTGCCTAGAAAAAAAAGAAAAAAAATAATGAAAAGCTTGCAAACAACAGTTTTTATGTCATCTGATTTTGTACATCTACTGATTTTATTCCAGTATATTTGCTTTGGACTTTTTCCCTACTCTACCCTTCTTCCTGTGTGACTTCTCCAATCTAAATACCCTCTGGAAATTGTTAGCTGTTGCCCCTGGATCTGGTAGTTCTTTGTTTAGATTGAAAGGAAGCTTATTAGCCCTAGATAGTTGTACAAACGTCCAGCTATAACTGACCACTCCATTAAAAGGCAGATGCCTATCCATTAGTGAGTTTCCAGTATTATGTAGAGTTGTTAAGTAACTTTAAAGCATGTGATTTTCAATCTAGTATGAAAAAGATAATTTTAAAGTAGAAAACAAAGTAGTGATCAAAATAGATAAAATATTTACTGCCCTTCAAAATTATTGTGTGTTGCTTATTATACTATGCTCGAGAGAAGAGCAATATTAATTTACTGTACCAAATAGGTACAGTAAAATATGTGCATTATGTACCACTTGTAACATATTCCTGTAAGCCCTTTAAATTCTTTCTTTGAATTCAATACTAATTCAGTACTAGTTGAAGTCAAAGGGGAAATCTGCATTGATTTCAGAGGATATAGGTCAGGCTCTTGATCCAACACCTGAAACTTGATAATACACCACACCAGAAAAAAAACTGCTAATAATAACAACTCATTTTTTATTTGATCATCTGTACTTGAAATTGTAGGTCTGATTAATGGACAGTCAAACACTATATGTATTTATCTTTATTTTGTTTTAGAGTTATAGGCAAGATGACTTTTAAACTTACATTAACTTCTGTTTTAAATAAGTTTTGTTCCACTGTAATATGCTTTGATAGAATTCCAAAATGGTTAAGAATTTTATATTTGGATGAACTAATGCTTAATGAACAAGGGTTTATTTTGTACAACCGAAATGATGTCGTGTCTAGACTCTGTTTTACAGAAGTATCTTTTTGTGTGTGGCCATTTTTGCAATAAAATGTGAATTCCTCTTTCTATAGTTCCCAATGTCAGCCGAAATGGAGATCCTTTTGTACAAACATCAATTGTGGAAGCAATTGCAACTGTTGACAGAGCAATAAATTCAACACGTACACATCTGTTTGACAGGTATCTCCTTCGGGGTTTTTTGTTCTGAGAAGTCAGAATTAATTTTGTATGTACTAGAAATAATGGAAGATTTATTAAACAAGAAACCGTTTTGTTATTTAAAAGACATTGTTAACATCTGGTTAGTTCTGAGAAGCTAACAGTTTAACATGTAAGGATTCCTATTGTTTATACAGTCCTGTTGAGATCTCTGTTCCCTGCAGCAGTTTTTCTGCTGAGATAATTTGTATTAAAATGCGACTAAATATTTAATGTGTTATTATTTTATTAATTTTTTTCCTTTTTGGTTTGCCTTCCATTTTGAGATGAATGACCAAGGTATGTACTAATCACGTTGCTGAACATTTACATGATTTATGTAGTATTGTTGTTTTGTAACTCCTGTGTACATTTACTGTTTTTTCCAAATTATCTATCAGTCGTCCTCGTTCTCCAAATGATTTGCTAGCCTTATTTCGATACCCAAGGGACCCATACACTGTTGAGCAAGCAAGAGCTGGGGAAATATTTGAAAGGACATTACAGCTTATTCAAGATCATGTACAAGATGGTCTGATGGTTGACCTGAATGGAACAAGTCAGTACTCTTTCCTTATTTTAATATGTTGAAGTGTATTTGCCTTCTTAATTCATTATACTTCAGGAGACATTTATTTTCTGAGTTTTGGTCCCAATTACAGAACCATTACATTGAAATTGGTGAAGTATTTGACTTTGCAAAACTTTACAAAATTCAGTCCTTGGTTTGCACATTGTTCATTATGATGTAACTCTGTTTGAGCTCTCCAAGTAGAATGTTTTTATTTTTTCTCATGTTGACATATTAGGCAAAAGTTCAGATTCAAATTCTTCTACTGGTCAAAATTAGTATAATGGAAGTGCATAATGCATCCTGGTTTTTAACTCCATGTGTGTTAATTTATTAGGACCGTTGTCTCATAGCAGAACAGACTTTTCTGTTGTGTGTTGAAAATAAGCAGTATTTTGTTCCTGTTTCTTTAAGAAAAACCATTTAGTGTCGGCATGCCTTGGCGAGGAGGAAAGATGATATAACAAGAAGGATTTGTATACTTTACAAACCAAGCTTTCTGCATGTACCACAATAGTATTCAAAGAATTATTTGCTACTTATTCTATAAGTGCACATTGAACTGAGCTAATTCCTTCTTTTAACACGGAGCTCATGTATTGAGAAATGCAGTTCTTATTGCTTTTAATAAATAGCCAAAAAAAGGTGAAGTTTAGTTTCTGCCTTTTAGGTACTGGAGTTCAAGTTCAAATTCATGAAGTCCAGCTGGAGCATATACAGCTAATGTGTGGATGTGTGTGGATAGACTTGAAACGTAGTACTGAAATGTTTGGAAATAATGATAGTTTTAGGAGAGCTTTAGAGATTTGAGACATAGCCAAAAACTACACTGAAAATCTAGAGGAAATACTTTTACTTATTATATTCTTTCTGATGTTTATAATTGAGTATTTATTGTAACTTCCGAAAACTTTAACTCTGACTATGAACTAGGCAAGTATTTATGGGGCCAAAGGCTGCAAGGTTTGTGGAGTACTGCAACATTTACTAGTAAAAGAAGCTCATTATTAGAGGCTGAGTAAATAATTTGTGATGAATTGTTTACCACAAAAACTTATTCAAAATTCTTTGAAGGCTGATGTTTTATAAGAGCAAGCTAATTTGATTTGGTTCTCTGATTAGATGCATATTCAAGTGTATTGAATATAATACTAGCAACATATGAAATGCAATGTGTGAGAACTGGTTCACTATTACAAATCCTAGTGAAAAGTAGTCAAACACCTAAAGTTTACCAAAAACTGGCATTAAAGCCTACGGATACAGATAAATGAACACAAAATCAGCCAACTGTGATACGGGAAATTCTGTTCACAATCAGAGCATGCTTTTTGGCCATACAGAATCCACAGAAGCCTGGCTTTTAGGGAAACTTGAATAGTGAAATAAATCTGTTTTCATTTGAATAGCCTAATACTCAGATTTTTTAATGGTAATTTTTGTTCTTATTTCATTTTATTTTGAAATGGAGAGCCCAATGGCAGTTGTTATTTAGCAGTTTTGCATTGGGAACAATTGAGAAACTTGACAATTTCCCATTCAGAGACTTTTTTTTAATGTAAAACCTTGGAATATCTCAAGGAATCGATATGTAGTCAAATTCTCCTCTGCAGTGCCAGATTGTATAACAAGGGGAGTGACCACAAATTGCTGCTTTGGAGGTTCAGATTGGATTTTAGGAAACAGTTTCTCACCAGAAGGCCAGTGCAACACTGGAACAATTTATCCAGAAAGGCCGAGGAGTCTCAGCCTTTGAAGGTTTTCAAGCCCTCTAGGCAGGTATACAGCTGAGCTGATCTAGTGCTGAAGACAGCATTGCTTTAAGCAGGAGTTTGGTCTGGATAAGAGGTCCCCCTTCTAATCAATATTTCTATGACTATATGAAACCTCTTCCTTGCAGTTTGAAGAAAAAAGAAAGAGTAATATTATGTGAGTTAAGCTAGCCAGGTTCTAAGGACTGGAAGTGCTCAGCACCTAGCCTTTTCAAAAGCAGAGATAGAGTTGGTGCCTACAGCATGAGGGGTAATTAAGGACTAAAGACTGGCATCAGAAAGCTATGAACTCTAATCTGTAATGAGACATTGCATCCCACTTGAAGTTCTAAAAAGAGAAGCTGAACCTTTTATTTTAAATTAGTACTAAAGGTTATTCCACCCAAAAGATTCACAGTCAAGTTTTGCTCACAGCTTGATTTCAGAAATGGGGATGGCAACCAGGATAACCACAGCAGACAAATGTTTATTCAAATGAATAATGATCATAAGGAAAGAACTCCATGATGAATGAAAATCATTTAAGCAGGAGTGTTATTATAACGAAGATATGTTTTCTTGGTGTAGTTTTAGAATTAAACTGCCCTGGTAGCCAGCATATTATAATAGGCTATCAATAATATCCTTAAAGAATGTATTTTGCTGCATTACCCAGTGGCACTTCCTGGTTTTGCTCTGTGGTTTGTTTTTCTTTTTCCTAGTCTGGAATATTCTATAAAAGAATTTCTGTATGTCTACATGAGCCTGTTAGTTTTGCCTAATGCAAGCACTAGGTCTCTGATTGCTTTGACTTGTAAACCATGTAAAGTACTTGTAGCCTGAGGCTGAGAAAACATAGCTGCCCTGACTGAGCACAGGTCTTGTCACAGCTGGGCAGCTACGAGCAATCTAGTCCCTTTCAACAAAGAAAAAGTGGGAATTTAGGTGGTTTGTTTGCAATTGCCCTGCATTGTGGAAGTTGGCAGAGATCCAGTGTGCCTAACACACATTTATGTGTTGAATTTAGATGAAGACCAGTGTCTTTGCAGGCACTCTGGGACTGAGCTCAGGACTAAAAATAACATTTCCCGACTGTGCAAATAGCCAGCTCCAACCTCTTGCAAAACTGCATTCAGTTCATATTCTTGAGCGATTGCCATCATACTGGGAACCCCTTGAGCCTGTGGGAACACGGTACCACTGTACATTCACTCGTTTCCTTTTTTCATTTTACTGATATGGTGCTAGTTTGGTTTTATTCCTGACTGAAGGCTTTCCAGATTAAGGTCCATGGTGGTGTATGATGGTTTCTAGTTCCCTAAACATACAGCTACACTGCCAAATATTCCATTTCCTGGACTCCTTCCTGGATCCTGGAACCTCATTCATCCGTATATACATTAGTCCCTCAAGATGTGCCTTTTGCTTTGGATCAGCAGCTCCCATTTGAAGTGAATCTCCCAGGTGTCCCCACTTACTGTGCTTTGGTGTGATTTGTGATATAGTCTTGAACAGTGTGAATTCTTTTCTACTTAAATGAAAAATCAGGTTCAGGGCCACACTCAATCCAGGAGAACAAAGTAAAGATTTTCTGAAGGAAACCTGCTCCAATTCTACAATGGATAGAGTGGGCATGTGTCTCTCAGCAGCAAAAATTTCACTTTACAGACACAGTTCTGTTGGTCTACACAAGCAGATAATGTGGATGTAGCAGAATAGCCAGAATCAATGACTTTTGCTTTTCCTGATATTAAATTCAAATGTTACTAGGTAAAAATCACTTTTAGAATGATTCCTAATAGGCAGCAGGGACAAGGCACAGCCTGACTCTTCTACTATTCGCAGTCATCCAACATTATACTAGGAGACCTTATGGTCTTCAATCCTTCCACATGCTGTCGTACCACAACAGAGATCATGCAACACAGTCTTAATCTGAGGTTCTAAATACATAATTTTGATGAATTATGGTATATATTTTGTATATATTATTTTTCCATGAACTGAGAAAAAATGCAGGAAAATGATAAGTATGTTTTAGTTCCAGAGGCAAATGGTGTGGACTGCAGAGGAAACCTGTGCCAAGTGCTACACAAATACCAGTTTTCTTTAGAAACTTGTCCTGGGTAGTGTGAATAGGAGTTACTCCACATCACTTGTCCTAGAGATCACACTCCATGTTTGGCTATCTTACTAGTGGTTATTTTCTTTTATAGTTTTTATTGATTTTTTTTTTCTTAAAATTCTGCAACTTTCACTGTAATAAAGCAAAACAAAGTAGTAATGTTCAGTAAATTATCAAGTCTAAAAAGATAAAGACTTGAAGTCCACATAAGTGTTAATGACAGTTTTTAAAATGCTTTTACTAATATGGGGAAAATGTTCCATTTGTCTCAATGTGAGGCTTTTATTTCTGAAAATATCTCTGCTCTCTTAAGTAAGCAAATAAGTAATAAGCTCTTTTTCTGATAATTTCGTAAAAGTTGTACTTTAATTGGCATTTTAGAAAGTTTTCTCCTGACCTAGTAGTGGTCAAATTGTTGCTCAAATGACCTAATGCTCAAATACATGTATATGATTATTACTGTTCCTTTTCAAAAATAAGGATGTTTAATCTAGTGGGAAATGTAATAAAATAAAATTTAAAATAAATTTGTGGGGACAATGAGTCTATAAAGCCTTTGATTTTTCTCTTTCTCTCTTTTCTGGTTTCAGGTTATCACTATAATGACCTTGTATCTCCCCAGTACTTGAATCTGATAGCTAATCTCTCAGGTTGTACAGCCCATCGACGAGTGAACAACTGCTCAGATATGTGTTTCCACCAGAAGTACAGGACACATGATGGAACATGCAACAACCTTCAGCATCCCATGTGGGGTGCTTCTCTGACAGCTTTTGAACGTCTGTTAAAGTCAGTCTATGAAAATGGATTTAATTTGCCTCGAGGGATTGAACCCAGGAGGCTCTCTAATGGTTATGCACTCCCAATGCCTCGCTTGGTTTCAACTACTCTGATTGGGACAGAAACAGTAACTCCTGATGACCAGTACACTCACATGCTCATGCAATGGGGTCAGTTTCTTGACCATGACCTTGACCTCACCGTAGCTGCCCTAAGTGAGGCCAGATTTTCAGATGGTCAGCATTGCAGTTCTGTTTGTACAAATGATCCTCCGTGCTTTTCGATTATGATACCACCAAATGATCCCAGAGTTCGAAACGGTGCGCGCTGCATGTTTTTCGTACGCTCCAGTCCAGTTTGTGGAAGTGGTATGACATCTCTCCTGATGAATTCTGTGTACCCCCGAGAACAGATCAACCAGCTGACTTCATACATCGATGCATCAAATGTGTACGGCAGTTCGGACCATGAAGCACTGGAAATCAGAGACTTGGCGAGTCAAAGGGGTCTTCTTAGACAGGGCATTGTACAGAGATCTGGCAAGCCTCTTCTTCCATTTGCCACTGGTCCACCAACAGAATGTATGAGGGATGAAAATGAGAGCCCAATACCCTGCTTTTTAGCTGGTGATCAGCGCTCCAATGAACAGCTGGGTCTTACCAGCATCCACACGCTGTGGTTTAGAGAACACAACAGAATTGCCACAGAGCTACTGAAACTCAATCCGCACTGGGACGGTGACACAATATATCACGAAACACGCAAAATTGTTGGTGCAGAAATGCAACACATAACATTTAGCCACTGGCTCCCTAAGATCTTTGGAGAGGTAGGCATGAAGATGCTTGGCGAATATAAGGGTTATGATCCCAGTGTTAATTCTGGCATAACTAATGAGTTTGCAACTGCCGCTTTTAGGTTTGGTCACACACTCATTAATCCTTTTCTGTATCGACTGGATGAAAACTTTGAACCAATTCCACAAGGCCATCTACCTCTTCATAAGGCATTCTTCTCTCCGTTTCGGATTGTAAATGAAGGAGGCATTGATCCACTTCTAAGGGGATTTTTTGGTGTTGCTGGTAAGATGCGTGTCCCATCACAATTACTCAATACAGAATTAACAGAAAGACTCTTCTCCATGGCACGTACTGTGGCTTTAGATCTGGCAGCTATGAATATTCAGAGAGGCAGAGATCATGGAATTCCTCCCTATCATGATTTTAGAGTTTACTGTAATCTTTCTTCAGCTCAGACTTTTGAAGATCTGAAAAATGAAATTAAGAATCCTGAAATCAGGGAGAAGCTTAGCAGGTGAGCCTGAGGTGAAGAAAAACAGTCAATTATCTAAATGTGCATGCAAAATTAGTTACTAAATGCCTTATCTAGAAAAAGATATTTGTTAAGAAAGACTTAAAGGGATTTTAGGAAACATCTCTGTGAACAATAAGTTAATACATACAGTATGTGTTCAAGAAATTATTAATTTGATTTTGTAAATGCTGTTAAATATGAGTGCTATTTCAGTGTAAGGTCATATTCAATGCCAGTCTCATACAAGTAGTTACATGTCCAGTTCCATTCATTCTGAACAGTAAAACAAACTGCATTATCATTCACTGTAGTGCCATGTGAACCTCCTTCACTACCAGTAATCTGTTCTTCTTTAGAGCTTCAGTGTTTGAAAATAAGTCTTCAGTTACCTGCCATTCCTAGTTTATCTGCACAAAATCAAAGAATTAGTCTCATCTAGAGTAAAAGAAGAAGTGTGTACAGAGGGGCAGGAAATAGAAGCTATAAAAAAGAAACAATTCCAAGAAATGAGAAGAAAGATACTAGGAGAAAGGAAATTGTGGAGTAGACTTAGACCCCCATGGTGTTACAGACACATACAACCTACATTGCAGGATTTCTTGCACATACACCCACAGGTTGTTCACAAAGGATGTAGCACTGGCATTTTTACTGTGATTTATTTGTATCTCTTGCCCTTAGCTTCATGACATACTGATTATTTTGTAGTTGTAAAATATTTGTTATTCAATATTTGTGTTTTTCAATTTATAGGTTGTATGGGTCCCCACTGAACATAGACTTATTTCCTGCTCTAATGGTAGAAGACTTAGTTCCAGGGAGCCGTCTGGGGCCAACTTTGATGTGCCTGTTAAGCACACAGTTTAGGCGTATTCGGGATGGAGACAGGTAAATTGAAATACCATGGAAACCAAAATTAATTTTAAATTGAGGATGCTTAGTAACAGTTTCAATGTCATGTTTCCAAACTAAACTCCATTTTATTTTCATTTATGATTTTGAAATATAATTGAAAAGATGAAGAATACAGGTTTAAAACATTGTTAGAAGCCATGATTATTTTTAAAATCTCTTAATTTTTATGATGAGTATGTCATACTGACTCCCAAATAGCCTAACAGCCAACACATGCTGAATTTCTTTTTACCAGATATTCAAGTCACTTACCTTTTTGAAAAGTGGATGATACTTATGTCCTTTCATTGTTATGTAGTCATTTTATTGGCAAAGAGATTGTGGTTGTTGAGACACTTTTACCATCTCTGTTACTTAAGCATAAGTTGGAAAAGTATCACTCTGTTTATATAATCGCTATACATACTTCCTACAAGCAGTCTGTGCACCAAAAGAGTGTTAAAAGCAGACAGGTTAACCCAATCAACACAATTTGGTAACTGTTTTTTAATTACTTTATGTAATTATAGAACACATTATAAGCAATTTCTCATTTTCAGTTTCTGGTGTACCTGAAATAAGAGAATATTCATTGCTATTGTCACAGCAGCCAGATCTCCTTTACATACTTCCGGCACGCTCGTTCAGTATTTGAAAATCAACATTTCCCTCATTTTAACATAATTTCTGACCTAGAATCCTGGTTTTCTCATGGCATGAAGGTAGAAAGATTGAGGCTGATTAATCTCATCCTAATGAAAGGGAAACAGAGGAAGAATTAGGAAATTACATTTGATTCACTTTATTTATTGTTATTTTATTTATTTAAGTTATCACATTGCTACTTAGGATATTATAAAGGCTTTTTGATTTCTGTAGTCAATAACTCAAACCTTTTTGTATGCTTTCTTAAAAGAAACATCAAACTTTCTTGCAAAAAATCTGTTTAAAAATTAAGCTGTGAACCATAGAACTCTCATTCCTGAAGGCAGCGAGAGTAAAAGGAGAAATATATGCCATATGTGCTCCACATTACTGATGACAAGTACTGAACACAGTATTGAAATATCTTTGGAAAACTGCCTGTTTGTTTTTTTTTCACTAGCAAACTTGTCTTTTCTTTGAGATTACAGGTTATGGTATGAGAACCCGGGTGTGTTCACGCCTGCTCAGCTAACTCAGATCAAGCAGACATCTCTTGCCAGAGTTTTGTGTGATAATGGTGACAACATAACCAGGGTACAACATGATGTCTTTAAGGTGGCTGAATTCCCACATGGATATAGTAGCTGTGAAGATATTCCTAAACTGGACCTCAGGATGTGGCAAGATTGCTGTGAAGGTCTGTATACAGGTGGATTTGGGGGCATTGATGTATGTGCAGTTTATTGAGTGTCCGTTTTATTTAAAGAATATATTTGACTGTTGTTTGGGTTTTGTTAAGACATTACAAATTCAAATCTGGAGCGCAGCCCCTGTTAAAAGGCAGTCATTCCATATTTTATGTTCAATAGACACAGTATAAAAATAACATAGATTTGAGCATTATGTGGTGTAGATAACGGTTTTCTCGTTTTCTTTCTTTTGTGGATAAATATTCTTGTTCATTGCCATCTTCTTCAAAAGTTAGGAGAGTGGGGTGATTTGTTTTTCTTCAAAAATAACCTTTTATTCTTTTCCTGAAATAGCATTTACTTAGCCGAGTGAAGCACAGGACACTGCTTTGTGGCTTGTATTTGGCTTCTGTCTCATACAGATTTTCTACACAGCCTGTCTTTAGCCAGCATCATATCAGACTTCACTGCATCTCCATCATCATCATCATGGCTAGGCTTTGCAAATGAAGATTTGGGAAGGGCTCTACCCACATCTGCTACAAGCGTGCTGGTGGCTAAAGAGGCCAATGCAAGATAGACAAATCCGGTTGCAAAAGGCACAGCAGAAAGACTCCTTGGATGGTATCAGCAAGACACGATTCTTTCTGTGTTGTCTTTTCTCCTCGAGAGTGACCCTGCGTGTGTTCTCAAAAGAAGCAGCTGCGTTATAGATGGTGTGTCTCCAGGCCTCCCGATTGGAAGCCAGAGTAGACCAGTGATGAAGATCAATATGGCCAAGGCTGAGATGTTGTTTCAGGGAATCCTTGTATCTCCTCTTTCAGGGCTCCTCTCTTTAGGCAGCCGGTGGCAAGTTCACCACAGAGCACGATCTTAGGGAGGCGGTGGTCCTTCATCCTGGAGACGTGCCCTGCCCAGTGCAGATCCGTTCTCAGCAACATGGCCTCAATACTCAAAACTTCTGCTTGTTCTAGAACAGATGTATTGGTCACATAATCTGACCAGTGGATGTTTAGGATTGTATGGAGACAGCTCTGATAGAAGCGTTCTAGGAGTCACAGGTGGTGGCAGTAAATGACCCACGATTCGGACCCATATAAAAGAGTAGACAGCACAATGGCTCTGTAAACACTGATCTTCGTGCTTTTCTTCAGGTGTTTATTTCACCAAACTCTTTTATGGAGTTTTCCCAAAGCTCTATATGCCTTTGCTAACCTGTTGTCTATCTCTCCGTCAATCTTACCATCTGAGGAGATGAGGCTACCTAGGTAATTAAACTGCTGGACTGATTTGAGCACTGATTGGCCAATGGTGATATGGGGATGATGGAAGACTTCCTGAGGTGCAGGTTGATAGAGAACTTCTGTCTTCTTTAAACTGACTTCCAGCCCAAAAAGCTCAGCGCATCTGCAAAGCAGGGTGTTAAACGCTGCAGAGCTACTTCTGTGTGGGCGATGAGGGCATCATCATCAGTGTAAAGCAGCTCCCGGACAAGATGATTTAAGGTCTTAGTGTGGGCCTTCAGTCACCTTAGGTTGAATAGGCTTCCATCAGTATGATATCGAATGTAGATACCATCCTGATCATCAAGGTCTGCCGTGGCCCTATGGAGCATCATGCTGAAAAAGATTGTGAATAGGGCTGGTGCAAGAACACAACCTTGTTTCACACCATTCTTAATTAGAAAGGGCTCAGAAAGTGCATCTCCATATCTGACTTGGCCACACTGATCCTCATGGAGTGAGATGATCATTTTAAGGAACTTGGGGGGACAACCTAAACGTTCCAAAATCTGCCATAGACCTTTTCTGCTCACAGTATCGAAAGCCTTGGTGAGATCAACAAAGGTTACATAGAGTCCTTTGTTCTATTCCCTACACTTCTCTTGCAGTTGTCTGAGAACAAATACCATGTCTGTGGTACTCCTGTTGACTCTGAAACCACATTGGCTTTCAGGCAGAATTCCTTCTGCTACGGCGGGTATTAGTTTGTTCACAAGTATTCTTGCCAAGATTTTGCTAGCAGTGGAGAGCAGAGTAATACGGTAATTTGAACAGTCTGATTTATCTCCTTTCTTCTTATACAAGGTGATGATGACTGCATCACGAAGGTCTGATGGTAGTTCGCCTAGTTCCCAATAGCGCACTATAAACTTATGAAATTTAGCACAGAGTGCTTGGCCCCCATGCTTCCAGACTTCAGGTGGAATTCCATCAACCTCAGCTGCCTTGCTGATTTTCACCTGCTGTATGGCCTTAAGAGTTTCTCCCATAGTAGGAGCAATATCCAATTCATTTTTCACCTGTTGCTGTGTGATGTACTGAATTACTGAGTCTTGCACTACATGGCTAGTACTGAAAGGAGTCTGAAAGTGGTTCAGACCATCAGTTCAGAATGGAGGTTTTATCTGTTAGAAGTGTTTGACCATGGGCGCTGAGTAGAGGGCTTTGGATCTGATACGTAGGCCCGTATGCTGTTTTCAGGGCCTCATAGAATCCTCTGTAATCACCTGTATCTGCGCATAATTGAATTTTTCCTGCTAGATTGATCCACCACTTGTTCTGGATGTCACAGAGTTTCTGTTGGAGCTTGCTGCATGCAAGACGAAAGGCTGCTTTTCTTACATGACAAGATGGCTGAGCAAGGTGTGCTTGGTGAGCAGTTCTCTTCTTCCTCAACAATTCCTGGATCTCTTGATTGTTTTCATCAAACCAATCCTTGATCTTCTTGAAGGAGAACCCTAAGGACTCTTCAGAGGACTGCAGGATGCTATTTTTAATATGTTGCCAAAGTGTTTCAGGAGAGGGATCTATGGAACGATCTTCTAACCTAGTTTGAAGGTTTGCCTGAAAGCTGTCTCTCACTGTGGCTGACTGAAGATCGTTAACTTGGAGTCTCCTCCTTGGAATACCACCCCTTTTAGGTTTGAACTTAAGGCTGAAGTTAAGTTTACAGCGCACAAGTCGATGGTCTGTTTGGCATTCTGCACTGGGCATCACACAGGTGTGGTGGACATCGCGGACATCTCTCTGTCGCACCAAGACATAATCAATGAGGTGCCAATGCTTGGATCTAGGATGCATCCAAGTTGTCTTCAGACTGTTTTTCTGCTGAAAGATAGTGTTGGGGATGGTGAGCTGCTGCTCCGCACAGAATTCCAGCAGAAGGCGACCATTATCGTTGCAGTTTCCAACACCATGCTTGCCTAATACTTCTTTCTAGGCTTCAAAGTTCTTTCATACTCTAGCATTGAAATCACCAAGGATAATGATCTTATCATCTACAGGAACCTTTTGGGTAAGGCGACGCAGGTCGCATAAAATTCATCTTTTTTGGCAGGGTCAGCTTGGAAAGTTGGGGCATATATACTAAAGACGACAGCATGTTGCTTGTTGTGTAGTGGAAGGTGTAGGGAGATAATGCGATCAGAATGACCTGTCGGCAGATTTTCGAGTTTAGGGACAATAGAGTTTATAATCATGAAGCCAACTCCTGAGACATGCCTTTCAGTTCTGGGTTTACCTGACCAAAAGAGTGTGTAACCAGCACCATGTTCTCTAGGGCTGCTTTCCTAATGGAAACGAACTTCACTGAGAGCAGCAGTGTCGATGTTGAGACGTGACAGTTCGTGGGCAATTAGGGTAGAACAACGCTCAGAATGTCCACTGTCGGCAGCATCAAGCATGGTTCTGATGTTCCAGCGTGCGAGTGTCAATTTGGGTACGCCTTTGAAGGCAGGTGCATGCCTTTGTCTCTTAATCTTTGTTTGACCGCAATTAGAAAAAACTAAATTAGAAATTACTAATTAGAAATTACTAAAAAATCCATTGCGCAGGCTCGAAGGCTATACCCACATCTGTAAAGCCTTGTAGCAACAGGCGAGGGTTGAAACGGCAGGTGATGAGGTGCACTGGAAGCTGCAGACCCAACCCTGCATACAGGACATTGGTTGTCTGAGACTGATCCCAGAGATGACAGTCTCTTTGGGCAGCACCCTGAATGACCAAGCAGCCTTTTTCAAGGAGAGCACTGCTTGCTCCACACAGAGAGGGGCCTAGAAAAGGTGGCCTAACCAAAGCTCATCTCCACCTTTCACCCAGTTGCTTAACCGCGACCAACGGGCATCACTGCATCTGCGACATAGTTAAAATCCCTTCCTAAGAGAGTTTTCTCGATCATGCAGAATGATTTTCAGTAGCATCAAAAACAAAATACTTCAGAGGAAAATAACGTCTCTTTATTGAGGTCTCCTTGACAATGTTGTTATAATTTTCTTTTAACAAAACTTGAATGGCATGCCCAGGCTGTAAAAGTATATTCAGGAATTTTGGGAACTTAGCTGTTGAACTGTGACTATCTAGAAATTGCTCTCAAAAAATTATAAATTGGAGAAAAACTTGCTCTTGAGAAGATAATGGTACTATTAGTTTATGATAATTACCTAACTCCATAATTAGCATATATGTATATGACTCTTCTAGCTTTCAATACCAATATCTTGTAGATTTTCTGATGAAAGGTATTCAGATCTGTGTTTTTTGTGTTTTCTACTGCTGATTCTCTTGAGTTTGCTACTGCTGAGTCTGCTATTCAGTATTCTGTCAAAAGATATGCATGAATAAAGAATCACTGGATTGCATTTCTGAGAGAAGTCACAATCTTTCACTAGGTTCTATTTAACTCTTTTGGTAAGACGTAGTTGTCCCCAATGACAAAGAATTATTTTGTGATACAGTTCAGAATTTAAGGCAAAAGGTAAAAGTTAAACTGATGGAGAATGTCCCTGCAATCTGTTACAGATACAGTAAATACTGAGGAAGGATTCTAAGTGATGTGACTGTACCATAAGAAAAAACTCAGATATCATTTAAAGTAAAAAAAAGTAGATAGAGATTTACTATTCAAAGTTATTGCACATCTTAGCTTTTAAACTGGCTAGTGTATTATCTTGTAAGGTAAACAAGCCTTTAAAAAATAAATCACTCTTGTCTCGGGTTAAAGACAATATTGCCAGGGAGGCAGGAGGACCTTAGATGGAATAGAGAGCCCCCTTTTCCCCAGACCTAATGTGAATTTGAAGATCAATTGACACTCATGAGGGAGGAAATTGCCGCGGTCCGAAAGGGGGGGGGGGACCGTGGCACTACACGAGTCCGGGACACAAAGGTGGGATGCAGGTAGAATGCTTTATTCACGCGTGCACCTGGTCTTTTATCAGCTCGGGAGGGGAAAGGGCCAGAACATAGGGCGGAGCATGAGATAGACAAGCGGGGGGACAAACCAGGATAGGGACATGGGCAAAAGAGGGAGGAACGTGGGAGGAACCGGGGAGAGAAGGGGCAAATGGAGGCTGTCCCCTCTCTGCAGCTTCTCCAGCCAATTTGCAGGACATGCTTGGGAAATACAAATTCTGGGGAAGCATACAATGTGTATATACATAATAACTGTAAAGTCTGTATCATAAAGTCCTTGCACAGTTGATAACAGTCCATTAATTACCACTTTGATATCATACGGTATTAAATGGCAGGTGAGAAAAAACGATTCAAAAAGTCCAACGGTATAAGGGTATAAGGTGAACCTAAACCGTACTGCATGATTGCTTTTTTGATGTCTTTCAACATAGGGTATGACACCGGATGCCATTCTGGAGCACGACCCTCCTCTAGATAAGTTGGAATGGCTTTTAGAAACTCGGCATCGTTAGCCTGCGTTAGCCTCTGTCCTAAAGGCTTTCCAAATACCATTATAGGGCAGGGGTACTTTTGCTGTCCAGCACCTACAGGGGGCTTCGGTAACAAAGGTTTCATGCGGGCAGCCATCTCCCCTGATGTTACTGTCAGAAGAGGCTCCGGCCCCACTCTGGGCCCCGCGCTGGGCCCGGCTCCTGCCCCCGCCGTGCCTGGAGCTGCCCCTTAGTTTCCGTCTATCCCAGGAGGGCAATGATGTGGGGGTAGAGGCGGCGCTGGAGGGAGAGGGCATTCTGCTGGGAGGGTCCATGGACATGCCGGGGGCGTACGGGGGTGGACACGGAGGCGGGCTGGGGGGTGGTGCCAGCAGGACTCGCGTGAAATCTTTGCATGCTGTTTCACCACACAGCATGTGCTCCTGCGCTCGCTCCCCGCACTCCTCGGCCCCATGCGCGCGCACACCACCGCCCAGCTTGCCGACACCATGATGCAAAAAATGCTGGTATTCTGCGCTTTGTTTCTCCCTCCCGCTGTCTGTGCTCTCTCCCCCCTCCCCGCCGTCCCGGGACCTTTGGGGCTTGTCCTTTTCCAGGGATTGGGGCTTGGACTTTTGCTCGTATTTTTGGAGATTTTCATTGGAACTGGTTATTTGGTGTTGTAGCATCATCAGAACCAACCTCCAGGCGATTAATGCTTCAATAGCAACTTTGTCTCCCCTCTCTTTCGCTTTCCAGATATTATATCCAATTTTCTCCCACTCTTTTAGAGACATGCTGTCGGAGACTGCTTCCCCTCCGTTTTCAAGCCATTTAGCAAGGGCTTTTGCAGATTTTTTGTCTAAGGGGTGTCCGTTTTCCAAAATAAAGTCTTTAAGCTTGCGGTACACGACTTTTTGAGGGGTAGATAGCGAGAGGCCCATTGTGAAATTACTTCGGCTTCTGTTAGTCTGCAGTTGGGTTTAAAGTTGTTTTTTTTTTTTTCTTTTGTGAGGGTGGGAGATGGGTGAGGGATCAGGAGCTTTCCCGGTGCTCACCTTTTTCGGTGCGAGGGCCGTATGCTGCAAACTGGAGTTCAGCCGGGAAGGACCAGCGGGACAAAAATGCTTCTCTCTGCATCGTCTGAGCCCTTGTGGCATGGGGGAGGTCTCTTAAGATAAAACCTCTACCTTTGCCGCACGTTGGGGGCCATATGCCGCGGTCCGAAAGGGGGGGGGACCGTGGCACTACACGAGTCCGGGACACAAAGGTGGGATGCAGGTAGAATGCTTTATTCACGCGTGCACCTGGTCTTTTATCAGCTCGGGAGGGGAAAGGGCCAGAACATGGGGTGGAGCATGAGATAGACAAGCGGGGGGACAAACCAGGATAGGGACATGGGCAAAAGAGGGAGGAACGTGGGAGGAACCGGGGAGAGAAGGGGCAAATGGAGGCTGTCCCCTCTCTGCAGCTTCTCCAGCCAATTTGCAGGACATGCCTGGGAAATACAAATTCTGGGGAAGCATACAATGTGTATATACATAATAACTGTAAAGTCTGTATCATAAAGTCCTTTCAGTCACTGTACATCTTTTTCCACTTCTGAGATTTTCCCCATTCTGATTCCTGGTCCTTCACAGGAAATAGAAACAAAAGTAACAATTTTTACTAAAAAAAGACAAAACAAAAGTCAAAACCAAACATGAAACAACAAACAATAACAAAGAAAGAATACCACCCAGAAAAACACACTTCATCCACCTCTGTGTTGTTGAGCTGGTAAGCGGCTTTTCTTTAGTATAGTTACAGCCGCAACCAGAAGGTGGCACTGGCAGGGTTTCCTGGCAGTGGTGGGCGCTCTGGGGGCTGCGGGAGCTGGTGCGCGGTGGCAGTGGACGCTCCAAGTGGCTCCGGCTCTGGCAGCTGCCATGGCTGTAGGCAGGTGTATGTGGGGTCTGCAGGGAGGGTCAGTGCGGGTCCAATGGGCATGGGAAACCAGCAGGTCAGGATGGTGAGGCAGTGCCATGCAAGGCAGACACCTATAGCAAGTAGGAAGTAGCAGAGCCACACTGGAGCTCCCGAAGTTGTTGC
This sequence comes from Pipra filicauda, assembly GCF_003945595.2. Lineage (NCBI taxonomy): Eukaryota > Metazoa > Chordata > Aves > Passeriformes > Pipridae > Pipra > Pipra filicauda. Next base: position 4,042,916 of record NW_024104554.1, on the reverse strand, counting down.
TGCAGTGGTAGGTGCGGGGCACTGGCAAGCACAGCTGCATCTGCGGCAGCAAGCCAATGTGGGGGCTGCGGAAGCCAGGCAGAGGTTTCATGAATCCCTGCAGGCACCTCCTTGTCAGAATGCTGGATAGAAGGAAAAAGAGCTGCTGTGGCGGTTGACACACGGCAATTCCAGGCAGCAGGGAGCTGGTGGAGCATCTGCAACGGGTCTGCGCCAGACATCAAGAGAGCTATGGCGGGCACTGCTCGCGCTTTTAATCCGTCTTGTTCTCATATCAGTTTGCGCGGTGTTATGCTCTGGATTAAGCTATACTGCCCAGAGCAGTTACATTTTTATTTAAGACTTTATAAAAGCCTTTTGGTTCGTTATAACCTCTAATTAGCATCTGGAGAAAGAGTCACACACTCTTCTCTGAGAATTTCTTTTTAATTTAGTGACAATAATAACATATTTCGGCAAAAGGTTTTTTTTTTCTTTTCTCCTGGCAAAAACTGCTTTTTGTGAGGGGTTTATTTTCTTTTGCCAAAAATGTATTTTTTTGCTGAAAATACCAAATTTTGCCCGTTTTTCCTCAGCACCGTTTCTGAGGGCTAGAAAAACTTAAAATGAAAAGAGAAAAAACAAGTTTCCAGTATTTTTTGCAAGTGTTGAAACATTGGCCAGAAGCTGACATAATTTAACAAAACTAAGTTTCTCTTTGCTTTTCTAGATTAATCCCACCTTTGTCGCCATTTTAAAAACGTTGTGCTCCGGTTAAGCTATAAACTGCCCAGAGTGGTTACATTTTTATTTAAGACTTTTTAAAAAAGCCTTTTGGTTCATTATAACCTCTAATTAGTGTCCAGAGAAAGAGTCACACACTCTTCTCTAAGAGAATTTCTTTTTAACTTAGTGAGAAAAATAAGATATTTTGACAAAAGGTTTTTACAGGAGTAAAATACAACCAAGAAAAAAGCATTTCACTAAAACATTCAGCCCAAAGACCCATTCCACAGAAAACACCCACTAAAAACAATCAATATACCAGCTTTAGTAAAGCACAATTCACTGGTTTTAAGTTACCCACAAGAGAAGGAAAAGAGTAACAGAAGAAAACAGATTAAAAGGAAAAAAAGAAAGATAGAAGGAGAGAGAAACAAGAGGAGAAAATAGTTACAGACAAGATTCGATAGTTCACACAATGTCAGCTGGAGAGGGAATTGAGAAAGAGAGAGAGCGCATGGAGTCCCGTGTGTTTATGGAGTTCAGTTTTCCCTCCCAGGCAGGATATCCCATCAGCGCCTTCCAGGCCAGAGTGAGTTGTGCTGTAGCCAGTCACAGGCTCCAGGGATGTGTTGTGGGCGGGCTACCAGGCAGTTTTGCTTTGACTGACAGTCCTGCTGCAGGGCCTGCAGCTCTGCCGTGTGCTCTGCGTGGGCAGCAGGCCTTGCCTTCAGCTCTGCCCTGTGCCCTCAGCACAGGCCTTACATGCAGGCCTTCGGGCTCTGCCATGTGCCTGCAGGTCCAGGCCCAACCCTTACCCCCCCCCCCCACACTCACAGTGAGTTGGTTGCAAATCATATCAATAATTGTGAGATTCGGATCCAGGATCTCACATGCAGGATCTGATCTCCCCTGCCACCCCTGGTCCCATGGTGGCACACACCTTAAAGTGCTGGCCCCCCTCCCCCAGAGGGGATGGGGGAAAATGTGCTGAAGGCTCTGTGCTTTTATTTCGTTGTCGGCAATCGCCCTCACTTGGTGGCAATGGCAAAATTCAAGCAGGGACTTTAAATGTGTAACAACACTAAGAAAATTCTTCCCTGGAAGACTCAGTTCAAAATAAAAGTTATCTGTGTGACACTAGCAGAAATAAATACTTTAGGTTTCAGTGAAATCTTGTACAATATGTCCCAAATATAATTTCTTTCAGGCCTTACTCTAATTTTATAGCTTTTTTTTTTTTTTGAAGGCTTTTCAGATTTTTTTTTTAAATATTTACCATGTTTGCGATTCCCAAATTAATAATAATAGCTTATAAAAATCTAGATATGATTGACACATTGCAATTTTAATACAAAGACTTCCAGAATCTCTTAAAAAAATCCCTGACGTGCCAGAATTGAGAGAAAATCAGTTATCACTCTTCAAGTGCTTTACTGTAAATGAAGCATATTCTGCCTGTTCAGGATAAGTTCACTTTGGCATGGCTCATGAAACTTGACAGACAATTTCAAAAATACAATTTTTTATCAATTTGGAAAAATAGTAAAACTGTTCTGATAAATTATGTGTTGATTCACTAAATGTTATGTTATCACTGAGCCTTTTAGAGCAGATGTTATCTTTGGAAAGTCTTTAGAGTGTTCATCTGTTCAACAACCTAACTTGTATTTTCATTCGAGAATGTTGCTACCAGAGAGTACTGCTGGATGCAGTACAGTCAGACAACTGCGAAGCCAAAGAAAGAGTAAATAATTAATGTTCTTTAAAAAATTGCCTATATTTATCCCCTACTTCTGAACTCCTGAAGCCTTGCAGAGGTTAATGAGGAAAAAGCAAAGTATGCATGGCTTGAACTATTTTCTTGCTTGGATGAATGACTGTGACATTTTCTGTGGGAATCCAGTTTAAGCAACTAATTTAAAAAGTTTCTTTCCTTCCATGGCGCTAGGGACTCACCACTCCTCTGAGGTGGGGAGCATACAATCGGGAATGGCACTTTGAGTTGTATACATTGTGGGGGTTTGTTTCTTTGAATTTATTATTGGTTATTATTTAAAAGAAGAAGTTAAACCACTCTCCACATTTACAATGCTTCTAATTGTTTTGTAGTTGAAATTACCCTAAGTTAAAATTTCGAGTGTAGAATACTGTTCATTGCACTTTACGTATGTTTCATTAGTGACCCATATGTTCAGCTGTTCCAGCCTGGTTTGAAACACATCTGGTTTTTTTATCTTTCCTGTTTTGTTAAAAGTAAAAATATTTTTCTGTAAGAAAAAGAGAAAAAACTTCTTAGTTACCAAAAGCTACCTTGTAGATTTCTTAAGTAAAGCTAGTATATATTTCTTATAAAGCATTATTTCTCTTTATAATAACAAAATTATAGATTTCAATTAGCAAATTCTACAACAGAATTACTAGTTTATGATGGCAAAAAGTAGGGCGTCCGCTGAAGTACACACGTTTTCTTTTGTTTTCCTTCACTTACTACCTTTGTCTTGTCAGAGATGATGAGTAATTGCTGGGTTTACTGGGTTACTTTATTTGAGCAAAGTAGCATTTGAGCTTCAGATTTTCCAAATAAGAAAATTTTGGTGCTTTTTTTCAGGCTCTCTAGTGCAAAAAGTGTATTTTGATTTTGTTTTTTAAAAGTACTCAGTGTACACTTTTGTGATCACTCAGTTGTCAGTCTTTAAAAATTTCACACTTTTTGAGGGTGGGTTTTTTTTCTAAGTTGAAATGAAAAATTTCTTTCACCTTTTGTTTTATGTCAAAACCCATGAAGTTTGACATAGACCTAGGAGACCAATGGAAAATAACCCCAGAGGAGTTGATTCAGATAAGATGCAAGTCATCCTCATAAGTGTGAACTGATTTAGGAAGGTGATTTTTCTTAACAGTTTCTCAGTTAGTAAACAATATATCTCTTTGTCATAGGTTTGAAAAGAGATGTTGGAATTTTTTCTCTAATGTCCCCCGCGGGGAGTGGGATGGAGCGAAGCCGCACGCGCTGGGCAGTGCGGAGTGGGGGAAGGGGGAGGTCTCTCGGGAAAGGCGGGTTGACGGACGGACGGGACGGCTCGGGAGTCTTTTGTTCGGAGGTTTTTTGGTTTTTGTTGGGCGACCGAACAGAGCGGGGAGCCTGGTTTCAGCTGACTCCTTTTCTCTTCCTGAGAGGAAGGGTTTTTTCCCCACGGGACACCTCACAGAGAACGACTGAGAGACCGACCCATCTCAGAGTGAGGTGTTCTGCCTCGGGACTGCCTGTGGGAAAAAGGACTCTCTCATTGCTGGCTGTGAAGCCACCAGCTGCTGGCTGCTGCAGGCACACGTGTCTGCGAGCAGCTGTAGAACTTCTGGAACAGTCCTGCCTTTCCCTCTCCTTTTACCCCAGGTTGCCACGGGTTTCTTCACCACCACCTCCCCCCCCCCTCCCCCGACCTGGGGAACTGGGACTTTGTTTTGTTTCTTCTGAAAGTTTTTGATTGCATCATTTGTTGTTTATTCAGATTTTTTTAATAAAAAGCTGTTCTTTTCCTTTTCCACACTTCCACCTGAAGTTTCTTAATTTCTAAGTTGTAATCTTGTTAAACTAAGACACTCTTCTATTAGATATTGTTCTTTTTTTGGTTTAATTCAGGAATATGACCTTATATAAATTCTGATTAGATGTGTTTAAATCTCACTGAATTTCATTAGAAGAGTTAAGACATAATCTAAATGCATTTATGTGTGATCTTCTAGTAGATTAGGCCTATATTTATGAAGTCCTGTATTTTAAGATCAGACCTACAATTATGCTGTCTGTTGCTTCTCTACTGACCACATTACCTGTTATTAAGCACTTTTCATTATGCCCTTTCATCTTCAATGAAAATACTAAGCAATGCTGTGCTAAGCACTAAATCTGTGGAATATATAATGGAAATAACATTTTAAAATGTTACCAGCACACTTAGTGTGAGACTGGAAGTTCTTTTGTGACAATGGAAATTGTTCACCAAGGACTCCTCAAAATACCAAAATTATGCAATTTATGCCTGAAAACATTTTCTGTTTACACAGAAAATTATTTTTGCTTTCTACATTCAAATGTATCTTTTTACATTTAAATTTACATTTAAAGACAGTGTCTTCTCTACCATTTTTTTCTGAGATGTTTAAGAAATGTTTATACAAAATACACCTGTTCCAATCTGAGCAGATTACTGTTGGATTTAACACCACCATATTACATTTTTTTGCTGCTGTTTAATTTATCATTTGTTAGAAAGTCTTATTCAACAGAAGAAATTTAGAAATGCAGGGCAATGTGAAGGGATATGTGGCCTGTTTAGCAATAACAAAACCAGCTATTTTGGGTTAGGGCTTCATTTCATGTAAAAAGTCATTTTCCTGTATTGTGCAGTTTGTCAGTAACTGCTTTAGGAAAACATCTACTCAAAAAATATTTTTACATCAACCATTTTCAGTGTTTCTCCTCCACTTTACTGCTCCCACTGGCATGACTACAGGTGCTTAGATATATACAAATGCTTGCAGTTACAGAAATTTAATTCACTACAATAAATCTCAGAGAATCAAGCTATTATCAAATAGTTATATGTGCTTTTGTTCACTTTTCTTTAGTCTCTCAAGTTGTTTTAATTAGAATCTACTGTTACATTAATTCTCCATGGCCCAGATTTTGAGGAGTGATTCGTGGGGAATTTTTTAGGAGTGTTCAGTAATTCTGAATGTCAGGGATTTTATTATCCAGTTTACATTATAGGTGCATTTTCAAAACCTTCTGGGGAACAGGGCATTCATATACAGATGGAAATGCCAGTTTCTTTATGGAAAGGGTTGTTAAACATTATAATGGACTGCTGAGGGAGGTGGTGAAGTCACCATTCCCTGGAGGTGTTCAAGAAACAATTGAACACGTAGTGCTGTGGTCTAGTTGAGAAGGTCAAAGGTTGGACTTGATGATTTTGAGGTCTTTTCCAAACTAAATGATTCTGTGATTCTGTAAATGGATCGTCTTGACACTTCCAGTATAACAATACCTTATGTTGCTTTTAAGCATTCACTTTTTCTGCAGAAAATAAATTGGAATGGGTATTGCTAATTTGGGGACATTTTAGATGGGCTTAAAAAAAAGGGAAAATTTCAGATTTATTTTTCTTATTTACTGCTATTGCTAAAGTATTCTTCATTAAAAATAAAGTAATTAAAAAAAAAGTGTAAGAGATGAAATTTCTTGGTTTAGGCTTTCTGAAAGCTAAAGCATTCTGTCCTGCACCTCTCAGCAGTGGCAATCCAATTTGTTGTACGTGAAACAGAAACGAAGAACAAGAGTTGTTAATTTGGCAAGACATATATGAGTCTTTAAAAAACACAGAAAATCAGGTGTGTGTACTTAAAGCTGTCACTGAACATATGGTTCTCATATTTACTGGCCTAAGGTGATTAAACCTTCCCAGGATTTCAAACCTTTGTTTCTAAAAATCAATTTAGGAATAAAAAAAACAATGGACCATTGTGTTATTGTACCAAAAAAAAAATCTATATTATGCAAGATGACCTTGGCAGTTATTAAACAAAGCAGGATAGTCGAAACCTTTCACATAGTGCGAGAAACTTAAGTTTTTGTGACACTCAGGAAAACTTTAAGCAACACATTGCTTTAAGAAAATAATTCCTCTGACCAAAGATAGTTCTTTCTCCATTCAGAGTGTGACCCTTTTTCTCACTGTACTAAATATAGGAGTGTCTAAGGGTGTTCTAAAATGCCTTCATGCAAAGCATCTGACAGACACATCGGTCTGTTCCCATCTGAAAGTGCTTAGTTTCTGAGTGGGCAGCAAGAAAATTATGTGAGAAACAGCAGAACACATATAAAGAATGAACAATATGTTGGCAGCAAATACCATCTAGTTCTTCGGTGGTGCTGTTATAGCAGGAAGGTAATGAATTTTTAAAGAACTGTAAGGAAAGAAAAGGGAAGGAGAATTGTGGATAACTTGTGTTCAAGAATGATCTGTAGGTATTGTTTTTGAACTGAAATTCAATCAGTACTTCTATTTTTTTTGCCATTCAATTTTTTTCTTTCTGTCCTAAGTGATATTAAGCCATGGACAAACTTAATTTTTTCCTAACAGGGTGATTGTAATAGTCTACTTTAAATCCAGTGTAATTAAAAGTAGTCCAAGATGCTTATTTTTGTATAATCTGAGCAACTTTACATTCTGCAATAATTTTTGTTAATACTTTAGCTATTCAATCCAAGATTCAGAAAAATATTGACTTTCTGAACTAATTTGTTTTGGTGCAGAGAAACTTATGGAAAATTGCTCCTTCCATGTTCAATTGCTTTCATGCCTCATTCTGCTAATACCAGACTTAGCTGGGATACGTCCATGGCATCCTGTATTTCCATTTTCCCTTCTGTTTTAACAGACTATTCTTTTAAATGTTGATCATGCTGTTGGTTCCTGCTTCAGCTTGGCCCGTTATGACTTTTAGCTTTAAAGCTTCTGTGAACAGAAATGAAAACTTTTTTCTCATTGTCTCCTTTCAAAAGTACTGTTGCAGTTTTGCTTTGTTTTCTTTTTATTTTTTAAATGGGACTCCTTCCAAATACTTACTGTGTTTGGAAGGCTAAGTGAACTGAAGGAAAGACATACTTCATCCTGTCAAGATGTCCTTTCAGGATTTTAGCAGAAGATTTCTGTCGTCGATTATTCTCAGGCTTGAGATTTTCACTCTATGGTGGAAAGAGCTTTAGAGTTTAGTGATACCTTCAAATTCCTGAAATTTGGAAATGGGGCTGGTCAACCTATAATGTGTGTCTGCAAATGTTCTCCAGGATTTAATTATAAATTCTCTTTCACATGGCAGAAATAACAAATAATAATGCCTGGGATAGATGAGGAAGCCAAAGGGTGTTTTTTCTGTCATTGTTTTTCTTCATATGTAACTGCCCCTTTTGAAAAGTAGAAAATAATTAAAAGCCAAGAGCGTGGAAATTTCAGAAGTGAAAAGTATAGTTAAAGTAGAACTGGATAGGTTTGTAAAAATAGGGTTTATCCCTTTGTTTCACACTAAAAAGCTGGTCTGTGAATAATCAAATTCTCTGCATCCAGCTAGCTTAAATGTTGTAACACTGAGACATATTCATCTGCCATCAACTGATTCCAGAAGGATCAACTGAATGTATGACTTACCTTTATTAATTCAGAAGCCAATGCAAACCCATATTAATATTATAACTGCTGAAATATACTGTAGTTTATAATATGCAAATTCTTGTCTAATTTCAGACTGTAGAACTAGAGGACAGTTTAATGCATTTTCATATCACTTTCGAGGAAGACGTTCTCTTGACTACAGCTTTCGGGAGGACAAGCCCCTGAAGAAAATGAAAATGTCCAAAACAGTAAGGTGAGATTTTTTTTTTTTTTTAAGAAGTATAAAATCCCATTTGTTTTCAAAATGGAATGAAACCGAATCATTTCTTTCTAAGTGCATACCACTGTTTTCCAGTGCCTGCTTTTTCAAGCATTTCAGTATTTCATTCTGACACTTCTGCATCTCTGCTAACAAAAACCCACTTTTTTTCAAGCTCAAATTTGTGTAAGACTCTTTGTGAGTGACATAGCATAGTGCTTTTGTTCTTCCTGTGCTTTTCTTGAAAAAACTCAGTAATGAAGCATAATTTGGGGACTTGAAATCCCTCATTCCTACTGTGCCAGCGGTAACCAAACTAAATTATTTCATTTCCTCTTTGGAGGTCCTAGTTCCTCCTGTAGAAATGGAGAAAACCAAGTCTTGATTACACTGGCTTAAAAATTTGTGATAATAGTAAGGATGGCTTCTGGTACCAAAATACTCAGAACAGGAAAGGAGAACAGTAGTGCTACAGACAATATTGTTTATAACTCCCTAATCCTCAAAATACTGTAGCAGGGAAGTAAATCACAGTGTTGGTCACAAATTGTCAGCTGCACAGGGTCCCTGCCCTTTCCAGGTTATCAAAACTTACCTATGAATAAGTGACATGAAATGAGTTCTGCTCAGACCAAGCATTTCTTGTGAAGATCCTTCATGATGAGCTCTTTTGAATTATAGCTCTTTCCATTTAGCATACATTCTTTTAGCAAATAAAATTATGTACTTTGTTGATGATGACAACCAGCAAAGTCTACCTACTCTGGCAAGGAAAGCATCTAGACAGATGCATAGGCAGGTAAATGTATTTCAGCAATTTCAAATACTCATGTGGATGTTCTAGCACTTGAAGAAACACCACAATTATTTCACTTAACTGATAGGAATCTGTCCTGAAGTAACAGAGCCTTTAGGTGTTTAAGATTTTAGACAAGAGAAGACAACAGCTAAGTATAAGCTGGCTTATAGATAATATGAAAAGGAAGGTTCCTTTAAAGTAATCATTAAAGAAGTATGCTTTGTCTGTCTTTTCAAGTGAACTGGTAGCAGAACAGCAGTTCACTTTTTAAGCATGCTAGTTCCATAGTTCTAAAACTGTAAAAGGGTTAAATTAAATAAAAATGAAAGCAAGAAAAAATAAACACTTGTATCTGAGTAGGAGCTTGTTCTGTTAGCTTGTTGTTTGACTGTGTTTCAGAAATCTTGAACAGTCCAATTACTAGTTAGGAATACAGAATAGGAAATTTACAATACTTTATTTGTAGCATAAATAAAACTAAAGCAACCTATCTTTAATGTTTCCATCAGTTCTCTTACTCATTGTATTTAAATTGCATTTGTGGTGAGAAGATTCTTTTTCTCCTTTCTTTTTTTCCTTCTCATTTTCAATAACTTGACCAGGTGGGGAAGATTAAACATTTTGTTATACAATAGCAGCTGGTTTACTTGAATTTTGGCATGTTATGTTGTTTAGAGTTCTTTTTCTTTAATTTAGATAAAAAACTATGGGAAACTAAGTAGCTTGAACCCCTGCCAGTAAGTGCTGTTTTAATTTATGCAGAAATATTATAAATCATGAGCCCTGTTATATGGGAATTTCTTTGCCTCTTCATTTTTTGGGGTATCCCTTTGAACCAGAGATGACATGTTAACAAAATAGAAATGCTTGTATGGATTCAAGGATCTTAATCTAATAAGTAACTTAGAAATTAGTGTTATCCTTGGGTTTGAATTCATGTTTTGTTAAGTGGTGCTAGATAATAAATTATTATTTATGGACAATTCCTTTGATTGCTCCTTCTCATCAACAGATTGAATTGATTAACACAATTTAGGGTTGTACATCTGTTAAGAGATATCACCTGAAAAGTGCTACAGACAGAAGACTTTATATTTTGTGTACTGTAGTAAGTACAAATGTTAGTTAAAATGGGACACATTTTAATCCTTCATATCTAGAAGGATTTCTCATGTCTGCTTTTGTATTGGAGGCTCAAGAGTGAATTTAAGGTGATGCTCTACAGTGTCACTGATGACAACTTTGTGTGTACCCCTGTATGAAATACATAATTTTTCTAAGTAGAAGAAATTCTCTGTTGTGATGATGTTAACAATAATTCAGAGCCAGAGCTCACCTGTCCTGAGTCTGTCTTCAGCACCAGTGGGTCTTGCATGCTGTTGTGGTTCCTACTGTTCCTACATTTGTTAGTTGCTCTTCTTTTACATTTTTGCTAGGTGTTCCAAAATATCTAGCCAAATAAAAATGAGTTAGATGAATATCCTGACTTGGCATTCATTTGTTGCAGTTCTGTGAAACAGAGTAAATTTTTTCGTAATGCCACATCAGCATCTAATGAAAATAGAAATGTACCTGCAGTGAATGACTTCAAAGAATTTGTTTTGGAAATGCAAAAAACTATTTCAAGCCTCAGAAATCAGGTAAGATGCTATAATGAACAGTGTCTAATTGTAGATTTAATTCATTGTGTTTTCCTAACACCACTCGTATTATTTAGACATCCCTTGCAGCCAAAATCCACCACATAGTATCTCAAACAGAAAACAACACAGAACATGTTGTGTTATTATTCTTTATTTCTATGTTCTTTTGAAATCATACTGAAGTACTCTACAACTAGACGCTCTTGACTTTTTGAACCTAAAGCCTTGTGTAACCATTGTGTACTAAACATGGAACTAGCCTTTCTCTAAAAATTTTTGTGTAGTGTTAATAAAATCTTTTTTCCTATTTGAAATGTATATAGAATCTGTGTAAAGCTATGATTAAAAATGTAGCCTTCATAGGAAGTAATATGCCAGGCTACAGCTGTAAATATTGTTAAGATCTAGATCACTTAAAGAAGACTTTTACAATATTTGCAAGTATACTCTTTATTAAGCCATAGTGGAATTCCATTTTTAAAATGTACGACATATAGGAGATAGTAAAAAATCAAAGCAAACATTTGTAATTAAGGTGGGTTTTTTTAAAAAAATCACCTCCTTTTCAAAACATTTTTGACAATTTAAATTTTCCATATATAACACATGTAGTTTTGTTCTCTTTGTATGCTCTAGCTGAATATTTCAATGGTAAGAAAGATATATTTTCTGTTAGCTTTCTTTTGAAAGACTGACTCCATAGATATTACTTGTTTCTAGTTTTTTAGCATTATGAAAACTAAGTAGTGAGAAGAAAAACCCAGAAAAGTATTTAACACGTATTATGTAGTATAAGAGAAAAGACAGAATATCTTGCACAAATAAAAACCTTTAACTTTTTAATTAACTTTTTTAAATGTTTTCAGATAAAAAAACTTGAATCACGCCTCAGTAATTCTGATTGCACTGATGAAGAGGGTAAATCATATTCCAGCAATGAAACCTGGAAAAGGGACCCTTGTACTGTGTGTGAATGCAAAGTAAGTATTTGGAAATTCATTTTGAGATAGAAATTATGTTAGTTTCTACTTCTAAAACAGCAGTCCCAGTTTTGTGCCTGCTAATTTCTGGGTAATATTTGCTAATTGTTTTTTGTAGATCTTCAGTTATTTTGTTGCAGAAAATTATATTTTCAGATATCCCTGCCCTTGACACTGTTTTTCAATCCAGCCTTTATCTATCTTAATTATATTTCCATTTTCATTAATATATAGTTATATGGGTAGAATTAACTGCAAAGTGAGACATTTCCTGAAAAAGTCTACTAAAATGCATAAAAATCAGTAAAAGCTCGTCTGACTTAGTACTAGACTTTAATTTTCTTTTATCCTAGTAAAATTTTTAGAAAGTTAATTAAAGAAATATGTTAGTGCTTGGTACCCCAGTAGCACCTTAACGTTAAATAAGAGGGTATATGCTGCTTCATTAAAGAAACATGGTAGTACAGAGAGCACCTTAGACTTGTCAATAGAAGTTTACACTGAAACAAATTATGTGGAGTTAATCATAATAGTCAGGATCTTAAAAGAGAATGAATAATATGAAAAATTGATTTCTTGTTTGTAACACGTAGCTAAGAGTGGTTTGGTTTTGTTATTTTTTTCTTGACACAGGTTGGTCAGATTACCTGTTTTGTAGAATCATGTCCACTGGCTGACTGCGAAGCGCCTGTGAAGGTTAAAGGAGATTGCTGTCCAGTCTGCTTACAACAAAACATTAATAAAAAGAAGCCATAAGCCTGCTTTTTAAGAATTTAGGGTGCATATTCGTCAATTCGTATCAGTGCCTGCTGATGGCAAAACCAGGTAACTACAGCCTTAACAACGCCAAGAAATCAAGATTTACAATATTCTAATGGTGCTGTAACAGTTCGACTTAATGTATCATTTTATTTTCTGCCCGTGAAGGTAAATCACAATGCAAAAATTAACGAAAGGGAAATTAGCAAACAGGTCAAAGTTAATTGTGTGTTATACTTCTCAGGTTAGACAAACTCAAACTGGTGCTACTTTAAAAGAACACTGTCAGGTAGTTTTAGGTACCCAAAATGATTGGGCTTAGGATTTACTCTAAAATGAACACTTTGTTTCCTATCTTTAATTTAGCAACATTGAAATTTTACTGTCCCTTTTTAGTACCAGTCTGACTTGATATTTAGCTCTTTGTTGTTATTTAGTAAGACACAGAGAAACAGAAAACATGAGGTCACTGTGCCCAAAGCAATGTTGTGTTGGGCCAGTTCCTGCAGACATCAGTGCATGGAAATTCACACTATGGTTTCTGCATCTGGACCAGCAAGGAAACAATTAAACGACATGACAACTTTCAAATCCTTTCCTTAATTCAAGGAGCAAAATTAATCAAAATTTTTAGGGAAAAAAAGTGCTAGAAATAGTAAGGAAATATAAATAAATGTAATTGGAAGATACAAAAAGCAACTGAATGTATATTATACATGTGATTGACGGTTTTCCTCATTCTGGGGAAACATACATGACAGAGTAGCATTTGATCAAAAATGAATATAATCCTTTTTTGTCAAAACATATGTAATTGCTTGGCAACATTTTTTTTTTGTTTCATTTATTTTAAATAATTTTAAAATAAGCATCCAGTCCAGCATACTTCTTTTGATCTCAGATCAGCTCACATAATTGTATGGCCCTGTTTTGAAAATGTGAAAAGATGTCACAAGCCATTTTCTATACAAAGATTCCTACTGATTCATTGTGCATATTGTCAATAGACATATGTTCCTGATTATATTGTGGCACTGTTTGTTGAAAAAAACGAAAAATCAAAGTCAAGGAGCATGATTAAATGTGGATTGACTACTTTTTCTGACAAGGTCTTTGATTTTTATTTTTTTTTTGAGTTTCATCTAATGCATATATATTTTTACCTCAATATTTTTATCTTTCATGTTAAAAATGGTCTACCAATGGACTTTATTTCCCATTTAATAAATGTTTAATGTTATAGAGTATATGTCTACACTAGGATTTCAAAGTTGTGTACTTTTTAGAAGGCAAACTTCATATTTTTGACCAGGAATTATGTTGAGTGAAGGACAACTATCATACCTCATTTTACAGCTCTTTTCTGTGTTTATTCAGAATTGATTCTTTCCCTGAATACTTAATATGTTAGAGTTTATGGCTCTGTCATTTAATCCTAAGTCAGGACTAGCTAGAACCAGACCTGCTCTTTAGTCACTGACTTCAGAGTTTAGTGTTAAAATTTAGGGGACAGAGATTTGGGTATCGAAGAAATCGGCACAGAATTAAACATTCATATGTTAAACATTTCAGATTATGCAAGCAGACTGAATACTTAATTGTTACATGGTAGAACATGTCTAATAACTAACCTAGGATGGCAATATGAAATCCACTATCATATTTTGGCACATAATTTCTCTGATTACTAACATTAATAATTTCTAATTTGATAAACTGTTACCATGACACACATTCAAACTTTGGTGTATCTTTAAAGCTTACTACAGAAACTTGTTTCATGCTATGGTAGAAGCAATATGTACATGTGAGTGCTGTGTTAAAGGTGTGTGGTACACATGGAACTACAATTTATATTTTTAAGAATATTTTAATTGATTTTATATACAATGTTTTGATTTATGTAATTTTCTATGTTAATACATCTAGAAATTGTGTGTGGCGAGCATGTTTGAGTATCATATGGTTCCTAGAGGTTGTCATTCCTGTATTTCTGTGATACTCTGGTATTTTGTTGACTTTTGTTGAGAGTCCAAACCACACGTCTCGCCCTGTAATTCCAACTCAGATGGAACTCCCATTGACCTATAGCAGAAATTCCTCAAAGAGAAAGGATTGCAGAGCTAACCCAAATATAATTTAGCTGTCTAAACAGTTGAGTAAGGCAGTAATACATCCAGCTGGTTACTACTTGCATTCTTTTATTCCAATTTTATATTAAATAAACTTTCTCAAGATTTCTGCTAATAGGAGAAGAGAGTTTCCGTTTATACATTTTAAAATAGTACCTTATATCTGATTGTTTCTTTTCTCCAGCCTCCAGAGTAAAGTGGGAGGTTTTCTTTGTTGTTCACTGTTTATTCATATGGTATATAAAATGGGCTTAGGAGCCTGAATATGCTTAAACAAGTGTAACAAGTGTAATATTGAGTTATTTTCTGCCATCCATGTGTTTATAAACCAGGAAAAACAGGTCTTTATCCACAGTTTAAAATGTTATCAGTCATGGATTGTACTAGTTCAGTTTTATTGCAGTGTCTGTAGAATCAGTGTTGATTTTAACATTTCTGAAACAGTGGCCAATGGTTAGCTGACCATTTCCTCAGTATCCACTGTGAGAGTATTGCTGTACTATGTTGCAAATTTTACATATTTATTTTCTTTTTTTTTAATGTTATCTAAAACAAAGTCAGTGTTGTTGTTATTTTAATCAATAAATTTACCAAAGAACTGTTTGCACTGTATAATGAATGCTTTTCAGTTAAAATAAAATGGGCCACATTTCCAAGTAAATGTCAAGTGATTTCTTCTTGTACATGTATTGTTTAGATTATTTTCTGAAGGTTCCAGTGTATAGATTTTTATCAAAGTTTCATATTACTTATCTTAAACAGGATTGTCGTGATCAAGAATCTTCTGAGAACTAAGCAGTGTGCTAATGAGTCATGTAGATTCAGTAGGTTTTGTAATTTTATGATATATAGAATTAAAGTATCTGTTCTCTGTTTTCTTCTAGGTGGTGAGAAAAAGATACGATGGGCTTAGAAAGGATATTTAAAAATATTCTTATTTCTTAGCAAAAATGTGTATTTGAAAACTCTTAGTGCTGAACATTTTCTCCTATTTTTTATGGGAATGTCATAATAGTTACATACAAATATATACATACTTCACCCTGTTCTTACACAGTTTCTTCACTTCCTCATGTCTTGAAATAACTCCAATCATTACTTGCCTTCCCAAGCACTTGATTTGACATTCATTCTTTATTCACATAATTTCACAGATGGATATTCATGTTCATGCAATCTCAGTTCAAAATGCATTGTGCAAAAGAGATCTTATTTACCTCATCTTGTTTCTCCATCACAGGATATAAATTACTACTGGGCACATAATGAGTTAGTTTCATCTATTACTAAGGTGTTAGGATCTCTGGGACAATTCCTTTGTCAGATCCACCTAGAATTCATCTGTTTCTTCATAATTTGATTCCATGAAGAATTTTGTGATACAAAATCATTGAAATTAATATAATTCTAAGTTGCCTTACAGTGAAATGGGAGAAGTTAAAGATGGACTTCAAGAGACAAAGCTCAGAATAATTTTCAGGTTGCAATTAACTGTGCTTCACTATAGTTTGAGTATTACATAAGGCAAATCTAGAAAACCAGAACTGCAATAGGTATTTTCTAGCGGGCTGATGAATATAATGTTGCTCATCAAAAATGTTGATGAGTAATACTCAGTCACTGTCCATTAAAAAAATTTTTTTTAATCCAAATTCAGATAAAATTAGTTTAGCAAAGTACTGCTATACATTTTTCTAGTAACTTAGATGGGTAATGCATGCTTCTTTTAACAGACAGTCGGTTCCTAAATTCCTAAGCTTAATATAATTAATACTTAAGTATTTACATTTCAGCAACATTTTTTTTTTCCACGAGACTAAGGCAGAGACTTGAAGAGAATGTTTTCTTTCAGTAAATAATTTTGTGTTAGTCCAAACAAGATAATAGCCAGGGTCAATTGCTAAGAAGTTTGCTAACAGTTATAAAAAACCAACAAACCACAAAGTGTAGACATTTAGAAAAAACTCTTGAACTAATACTGATATATTTTGATGAAGACTCAGTTATATTTGAAATAAATCAAGTAATTTGACTTTATTCCTTTTGATTGATTACAGTTAAGAATCATTTAGCCACACTATGATTAAAGTTGTCTTTATAGGGAATGACCTCCCACAGTTAGTAACTTTGTTCTGTAAAATATTTTGCTGCCATAGCACGTGCCATTATATGATCTAAAAGATTTCTCCTTATATTTTCTTTTCAGTTCCTTACTAGTTTCACACTTTTTGCCTACAATATATACGAAATCCGTAATTTTTGCAGTAGATTTTTAGATATGTTGGAACTGTTCATGGCTTTAGTTTGAAAAATAGAATAAGGTATCAAAAGCTGGTATATTTGACTAATTTTCTCAAAACACCTGCATTATCCTATTGTTGTATTGTTAAAATAGATTAAATTAAGCATATACAGGGTAATACAATTATAAAATTACCAGTAGAAAGAAAGACTTCTTACTGTCCTCTTATGGTCTCTCATCTACAGTGAGGGTTCAGTGAAGTATATTTCAGAATTCGATAATTTTTGTTATGGATAAGAAAAAATGAGATCTGACATGAAAAAAAGCTTGTTAGGTAGAATATGTCAACAAAAATACCAATATGAGCATATGCACATATCTTGCTCATGCTGAAAGTTTCTCAAACTCACAGTAGAATGAAACATTATTCATATTAAAACCAATGTGAACCAAATAATTGCTAAATATTAAATAAATTGCTAGATACTAATACTGTCCTGACCAGTTTTTACATTATGATGTGCCAAATAGGAAGATTATATTGAATCATGAAAAGGCAGTGCTGTGTTCTAATAGTGTATTTTAAAGCAGACATCCTAACAATATCATACCATTGTTTTGCAGCTGTCCTGGCTGCTTAGTTCGTTTTCTTTCCTTTTTTCACACTTCGCCTGATGTGACATGGCAAGGAAACCTCTGCACCTCCAAAATACTTCCCCTTTTCTTTTGTGCCTGATGTATTTGTTGTCCAGCCGGCAGTGTTATGAATGGTCCTTTCACTGTGCTTTAGCATTCCAGCCTGGTAACAGACAGAGCAGAGTACAGATCAGATATGTCTAAATTACAAGAAGATCTGGCCAGCTGTGTTTATCTAAAAAGCTATAAATTTAATATCTCTGTTTAGATTCGTAAATGGAACAGAACAGCAATTCCTGTGGTAAATGAACCTCATTGTTGCATTCACTAAAGATGGTTGTGTCTGTTTGATGCCTCCCTCAGTGACACAACTTTACACTCCCACAAGTCACATGCTTTCAAAACGTTGCTGAATTGCCAAAACAAATCTCATTACCTACTTATATCTTTATGAGATGCTGTCAGTTGTCAACCGGGCTTGCAGCCATTCCAAGGATTGGAACAGTTAAGTGCTTCATGTCTCTTTTCATAGAGATTAGCATAAAAAAGTACCCCGAGGGGTAAAAAAAGTAATCAGGAATTGTCCTGAGAAAGGAAAATAAACTTGCTTTGTTTTGGTGGGGAGAAAAAGGGAAAGATTTCATCAAGGACTCCGAATTTTTTCAGGCGGATGCAATGATTCATTAGGAATATAGGAAAAAGTTAAATATACCAAAGCAACACATATACTATACTGCAATAGAAAGTCCTCAGGCACTGGGAAGAATTTCACCAGTTATTGAACCATCTACTAGAGTGGTAGTAAGGCAGGCTTTTAGTTCTCTACCTCCTTTCTGAGGCATTGCCCCTTTTTCAATGCAGGTTACCTTTTCTTTTTTCATCCTTCGTGCTTTCGCAACTAATATGAACTCAAGACTGTAGGCCAAGATGTTTATTGGGGTGAATCACCAGCTGACCCCTGAGAATGGCAGGTCCTGACTGGTGAATGAGGACAAGAGAGGCCTGAATGAGGAGGGTTCAGAGGAGCCTTAAGAGGAGGGTTCAGAGTCAACCAGTTAGAAACATTGCCCAAAGAGGCATACTGGGTTCCTGTTCTTTTCCTGTGCTTGAGTGACAGACTTGGCACTGTCAGCTATGGATTTCAATAACACAGGTTTCCCACTTCCAAGGAACTCTGTTAGGAGACATCAGGCTGAGGGCTTGCTCTTTCCTAAGTCACTCTTCCTTTGGAAAGCCATCCTCTTGCTACACCTGAGAGGCAATTGTGGCAGCTTTCATGTACAGGGAGCTATCCCAGTTGCTGAAGGAATGCTCAAGCTGTTTTAATAAAACATTTTCTCTCTGTCTGGGTGAAAGTGAGTTATTTTACAACCTACACTTTTATTTAAAAACTCAAATGCTGTCATGGAAAAGAATTTTATTTTTTTTTAATCAGGCTTTTTAGAGACAGCCTTCTTGAATGCAGTACAGCAGGCTGGAGACACTGTAGAAGTGGAATAAATGCTTTCTTCCAGCTGAACTGTCTTGGCATGATTACATACAGCCTTACATGTTGTCAGGCTGTTCACTTATATTGAGAGTATTTAAAGATTGTCATGGGATTATTTGGATTTTCTTTTGTATCAACAATCAATTCAAGCAATAACAAACAATAGATGCCTTACGGTCACAAAAGGACAGCTTGTTTCTGCTGAAGGCAAATGTTAGTGTGGATTTTAAAACTTTCAGCTTATGTTCTTTCTTTTTTTCTGTGGTGGAATGCTATTGTTATCCCAAATCTTACCTCACAAGCAGCTAATATTTTCTGTTTGATCTGCAGATATATTCAGAAAACATCACCTTACTTTTTTGAATTCAATGATTTTGCACATTGGGAATGTGCAAATTGATTGAGATTAATAGACTTTTAAAATCCCCAGAAAAGTTGCTGTAGCCTTGTCTAGTAAACACAATTCATCCACTGTTTCTTATATTAAAACACATCTTGTGTTTGAATAATGTCTTAAAAAGACATGCAGTCTTGGTAGAAAACTTTAAAATGTTTCTTCTGCATCACCATAATGTAAATTGTAGTAGGGAGTTACTTACTCTCACAAAAAGTTTCAGCCTGCAATAGTTTGTGTGTATGTGCAGCTATTCAGGTACTGAAATGCTCATCCTAACCCTTAGTTACCCTTTTAAACTAGATCAGACTTTTTTTTGTTTTTTAATTTAAAACCTATGAGGTTCAGATGGGTGCACATTCAGAGTTTTAAGGTGACTTTTGTTCACTAAATCACACCAAGAATTCACATTCAGCCAGACCTTAGAGATGCTTTTAGCTATTTTGTGGGCCCAAGTTTTGTTAGAAGGAGTCATGTCTTTTATTCCCCTGTGAATAATCTTAATTTAACTATGTTACACTAATGAGATAAACTCAGTTTAAAAAGGAAGCCAGATTTATGAGTAATTATTTTAATTTTCATTAGGCAAAATAATTTACTTAAGGTTTCAAATTATTTAATCTGGTATAGATGTTCTAATGCAGCTACAGGTAAATCCTTCTCTTAGATTCTTTGTAGCAAAAATTAGCCAGGTGTGACTGACTACATTTGAGAGAATAAGAAAGTAAAGGAAAAATAAATGAAGGCTGAGCTGCTGTTTCCCTTCTGTGATGAGAAGATGTTCACAAATGAAAAAAAACTGGCAACTGTCTAGCTTTTTTCCTCCACATCTGCTGCTGTTTGCCTCACTCTCGACGCACTATTTAAGTGTGAGAGCTTTGAGAGAAGGCTTTGATAGGAAAGTCCACATTTACACTGTAGTAACATACTGTGTTGTCTGTGTATTTCTAGTGATAATCTTGTCTTTCCTTTCCCTTTCAGTCTGTCTGTATTGCAGCCTGTAGTTCTGTCTTTAATTTAAATTAGATTACAATGAGAATAGCCCACATTTATGAAAGAGCAGAAAAATATGGCTGGGAGAACTGTTTATATTAGAAGTTTAAAGAGTTTGGGCTACATTAAGCTATAGCTGTGGTCAGGAATTTTACATATTTTAGTGTTGGATTTGCACCACTGGAAAATAAAATGCCTTGTTGGCCTGCGGAACAGCCGTGGTTAGCAGATGTGAAGACTTCCTAGTGCCCATGAAATCCACCACAACTCTGGAAAATTATTCAGACACAGATGAAGACCTGAGTTCAATCAAGCCTCGATGTCTCTGTTGAGACTAAAACTGCAAGTAAGTACCAGTCTTGGTGGGTTTTGTGATATTACTTGTTTACAAGCTGGTAGAAAGGAGTTTCTCCCTGTTCTGTACAGAATTACTGATAATGGTTTTGCTTCTCCATTAGAAACACTGCAAACCATCTTACCTGTTTTCTAGAAGCATGCAGATTAGCAGTAGTATTTAACTACGGCTACCTTAAAATCCATAATATTTATTATTTGGACTATTAGAATTTTTATGCATAGAAAAGTTGCTTGCATGGTATTTTTTTTTTATTAATTACTACTTTAAATAGTAAAAATAAAAGGGATAGAATAGAAAAAGAAAATACAAATGCCACAACAACCACGCATTTATTTTGTAAACAAAATCTTGAGTTGTCGTCATCATCATCATGGCTGGGCTTCGTGAACGAAGATTTGGGAAGGGCTCTACCCACGTTTGTTACAAGCGCGTTGGTGGCTAAAAAGGCCAATACGAGATAGACACGTCCAGTTGCAAAAGTTTACTGCTTATTACTAGATACAAACTACAGTGTTAATCCCAGACTTTCACAGAAAATATTATAGTTTCACTTTCACAGGTTCTTGCAAAGCAAACAAGATGGTAATACTAAGTCTGGTCTGAAGAAAACTGATGGCAGTAACTGTGCCGGCTCATTTTAGCTGTTTTAAAATCATGTTCTTTAATTTTCCTATGGGATTATAGAAAATTTAAGTACTTAAGATTTAAGATCCTAACAAGGTATGACCTTGCAAAAGTACTGTAGAAACTGCTTCCCTAAATGGACCATTATTTTTTTGTTTCACCTGTCATCCAGGCAGGTGGCCTTTGTTGCAGTCTGAAAGCCCATAAAAATCTGAACAGGAGCTAAAAGACAGCACTGAAATCTTGTCTCTGCCAGGCCAGTGTGGTAACGTCATCGACATTCATGGTCAGTCCTGGGAAAGACCCTTGTTGAGCCAGGATTTCCCCCCAGATAATCGAATAATACTCCTGTAGTTCTGGATTTAGTGTATTAAGAGGGAGAAGGAATTTGGTGTCTAAGATACAAGATCAGAAGATCAGTTTCGGTAACATCAGTAACTGTAGTAACTACTACAGTTCAATATGACAGCACTGAACAATATATTTTTATTAGGAAGAAATCCTATTCTCTCTAACATCCCAAGCTGGTGTCCTGACTTTTGGTTGTTTACATGTGTGCCCAGTACAACAAAACTGAATAAACAGAGAACTTGAAGTTGCAACTCCTGAAAACAGAAGTATTCCAAGGAACACTCATAACCAATTTACTTACAAGTCTTGCCTAATACGATTGCTAGGCAATAATAATATGTGACTACAATTTAAGGACAGGATTTCACTAAGTGTATTACTTTTACAGGACACCATCAACAAAAACCTTGGTGATATTATTCTAGAAAATATTTTTTACATTTTTTTCTATGTAATTTTTATTACACAAGGTCTATCCCTGTGAGTTCCTAGCTACAAATGAAATTGGAATCCGTATAAAAACTAACTTTTGTGGTTTGGGCCAGATATCAGGAAATCCTTCACTCTTTAGAGATGTGTAACTCTCCCAGCAGATTCAGGAATTCTCCTAGGCAGCTTGCCAGACTGTCAGGATGATGCCTGCTATCTCAGATCTCAGTTAGCACATTTTACTCCTCAGTGAAGATTTCCAGAGCTTGTTACATCAATCTTGGACAGCACACCAAGGAAGCATGCACAGGATCATGACTTACATAAATACATTTCTCTCTTGGGCCCTGAATAAAATCTCTGGCAATCAGGCAGAAAAACCATACTTCCCTTTTGTCTTGTAAACTTGAGAGCCAATTAGTTAAAATATCTCTATGGAATACATGAATTTCCTGCTGTAGGCAGGAAGGAAACTTCCACTGAAAATGGTATTCCTTTATTACATGTATTTTCTTTTAATCATGAAATATATTACTTGAGATAATGCCATCTTTGACTGTAGTGATTATATGTACTTATTTCTACGATGCATATGATATTTCTTATGCCTCTCTAGTGACCTCTATAGTTTGCTTGCCTCTCTGTTACATGACACTGGTGAACCTAAAAAAAGATCTGAAGTCCTGCCCAAAGTGTTCTCTCAAATGGGATGGATCTAAGAGAAAAACAGGGATTGTTTTTTTTAAAGGAGTTAAAAGAGCTTTTACCCAACAACCATCGTGAAGTGTCTGAATAACAATTCACAGTTATTTCAAAGGAAATGTTTGGAAAAATGGAAGGAAGGGCTTGTTTGAAGTGGTTTAAATAGAATGCAGTTTTGGAGGAGAAGAACGGTTATTGAGCACTGAGCAACTCTATTCAATTTCTCAAAGTGTTGAATAATCCCTGAAGTAAAACTGAGCACGTTCATCTGCTCAGTACATGGTAAAATTTGCACAAAAGTGCCAGATGCACAAAAATAAATATATAGTAAATGGCTTATTTTCAAGAATTGCAGCATATATAAATACATCATACCTGCTTTTATTTTTATGCTGATTTATTCATCATCATCTAGAAAGTTCCATTTTTTGTGAAAGGAATACAGTATAAGAACTATCTGCAGTATTTGAAAAGGTGGTAAGTTGCTATTACTCTATTACTAAATTGTGTACTCCTTTGCTAATGACATTAACATGACAGTATGTCATGGCTTAACCCCAACTGGCTACCAAGCCCCACGCAGCTGCTCACTCACTCCCTCACCAGCAGGATTGAGGAGAGAATTGGAAGGGTAAAAGCTGGAAAATAATGGGTTGAGATAAAGACACTTTAAGAGGGAAAGCAAAAGCTACACACACAAGCAAAGCAAAACAGGAAATAGTTCACTGCTTCCCATGTGCAGGCAGGTGTTCAGCCATCTCCAGGCGACCAGGGCCCCATCACACACAACAGTTACTTGGGAAGACAAAGAACATCACTCCAAATGTCCCCCGCTTCCTCCTTCTTACCCCAACTTTATACAGTGAGCAGAGTATCATATGGAATGGAATATCCCTTTGGTCAGTTTGGGTCACCTGTCCCAGCTGTGTCTCCTCCCAACTGCCCATGCACCCCCAACCTCCCTTGCCAGCATGGTAGTATGAAAAGCAGAAAAAGCCTTCGCTCTGGGTAAGCCCTGCTCAGCAATAACAAAAACATTACTATATTATCAGCCCTGCAACATGTTTGTAGAGATTGTTTATCAGAAGAGCTCTAAAGAAACCATCTGGACTGCTGGGTGGTTCAAAAGGACACGTGGCTAATTGAGCTGCTCACCCTCCTGTCTCCAGAATTGTTGGATTCTACATTGATGTTATTTGACATCTTTATCATAAAAAATATTCTGGACCAAGGCAGAAAGAGAGGAAAACATCTCTTAACCATTGTCTGGCTAGATTTGGAACAGTTAATTGAAGGCAGGCTGGTCTTGAAGAGAAGAGACAGCATGGTTTTGCTCTTGGGTTAACTTTCATCATGCTCAGACAATTAATTTAAGCTCTCAGTGTTGAAGTCTGCCATGTGTAAAAAAGACATGATAATATAGGCCTCTCTAAAGCCTTTTAAAGTCTTCTGAAGATGACTGGTGGCCTGTTGTGTCTCAGAGAAAGCTTACTGTTCTTCCTTCTTATGTGTTATTTCCTTTCCCTGATTTTTTTTTTTAATTTTCATGATCTTTGCCTTTATTTTGAATAGGAGTTTGGTTTACCAAAGGAAGACAAATCTGACATGTGCAACACCTCCATGAACTTTAACCATAAAGGGAAGTTGAGTCTTAGATGATCTGATTATCATAGAAGTTTTTCAGGTCTGGGAGTAGCTGGTAATGGCCTTTCAGTGCCTGTCATTTCCTACCAGCTGCTCTATAGTGGAGATTTAGAGTCAGAAGTGACATTCTCTGTCTTTTCTTCCTTCCTTTCATGTAGATGGAATTAGGCATGTGAACAATTAGTGAGACCAAACTTACACATATCTAATTCCTGTCAGATAGCCTACGCCCTTAAAAATAAATCCTCAAATCACTTGAACCTCAGATTACCCATCTGAAACTAAACTGAAGGAGAAATGTCAGTCGATATAGTTTGTAAACAATCATAAAACATCCCAGGATTTCACTGAGCCTGAGGGAACTTGAAATCATCATCAGACAAGGCACACGCAAGCATGTTTTCATCAGTTAATTTTCCAGGATATTGGATGAGTCTTCAATCCAATCTTTCATCAGAATTTCTGACTTGTTTTTAGACAATCTTCAGTCTGAATTCATCTGGAAAATGCTACTTTGCAGCCTATTAGCATCTTTCCCTTCCTTAAATTTTCCCAAGCAGACACGGAATCAAATGAGACATACTTCCATTTTCTCAACACACTAGAGCTTCTGCATGCAATGTCCAATCATCCTCAGTAACAAGTTTATTTCTTCCAAGTTCTGTATCACAGACTTCTTGATAAAGTTGTAGAGATGCCCCCTTTCACAAATGCCCCCTATAAAGGATGAGAGACAGTCTAACTATTTCACTTCTGCATTCAAATTCTTCTGATTGATGATAGGTATATATTTATGGGCATGAATTACATTTTCATTCCCTTCCTCCGAAAGGAATTAGCAGTATTAATTCCACTCAAGAAGTTCAGTTAGAGATTTCAGTTAGAAATGTAAAAAATTGAGCAGAGGTAGAATTAAGCAAAGAATTTCCTAGATATCTTACTCTTTGTCAGTCTTCAAATTCCTTATCTAGTTTGCCTGGGTGTTTTTACTAAGAGATTCACATGATAATCACCAGTGATCTTACAAATTTTCCAAATGATCATTAGCTGCTTGATGTTGGAAGACTTCACAGGATATTCCGAGTTGGAAGGGACCCACAATGATCATCGAGTCCAGCTCTTACATGAATGGCCCATACAGGGATCAAACCCACAACCTGAGTGTTATTGGCACCAGGCTCTAACCAACTAAACTAATCTCAGGGTGTTGTAACATCAAAAATAAATTTATATTTATTCCTAGTGTGAAGAACAACCTTGTAGTAGTCTCTATGCTGTTGGCAGAAAATACTGTGCACAATAGTAGACACAGAATCAATATAACATTTTTCCAATGAGTAGAAATCTATCTGAAGATAGTTACTTTATCAGAAATACCACTAAAATTATGGCCAGAGAAAGACATGAGATAAAACCCTCTTGACATGAAATGTTAAATAGCACATAGGTTTTCCTTCTTTTGCAACTCTAGACGTTCACAGTTTCCTTTTTCCACATTTCCATAAGATAATCCAAATTTTCTCTTTTTCAAGGATGTTTACAGGGTCCACAAGAAAGAGTTGCATTGTGGTGGATAAGACCAATTTTAATTCTGCTGGAAGGACAACTATTCATGATTAACAGCTCCTGAGTCTGTGTATTTACTATTTATTTTGAAAATTGTCAGCACAGAAGTTTTCTTACAGTTTAGAAAAACATTAATATTAGTATTACTGTGATATAAAAGTAGTAACATCTACAATCTTGCAATGACATCACTTTGGGCATCTCAGGAATTTGTTGTTCTATAGCGATTAAGCACTGCCCTCTTATACTTTTAGAATTTACTTCAGACTTGACTTTGAATACCAAGATCATGTTTCTAATAACCTCATGCCAGAACTGAAGTGTCTTTCTGTTGATACCACAGATTGTCTTTGTCAGGCTGTGTTTAGAGGCCAAGAAAGAGGAGTCTACAGTTGCAGGAGACGAGGATAAGGTATTTTTTTGTGGTGGTGATGGTGGTTTTTTTCTGCTTAGGTGATGCCTAAAAATATTCAAGAGTCCAGGAGTGATATTCCAGTTTTACTTGATGAACATTCCACATTTAAGTACCCTATGGTGGAATAAGCATGCTGTTGTTATAATAGAAGCAGACCAACTTTTTAATCTTTTTGAAAACTCCTTGAATTCTCACTGTGTTAGTCTTCTTTTGCAGTGGTGAAAGACATCATATGACTGGGTTTCCACAGTTCCCATTTCCATGTTACAAAACAATGTTTTATAAGACATCCACAAATGAAAAACAGGATTAGTGTCCTAATTTGTATTAGCTGTGTAGTAATCTCCAATGGCCTTCCCAAAGTGCAGCATTGGCAAATATTTTTACAATATTGATGTTGTTTTGCAAAAATATAAACTCCTCATAGAATAATGGTTTGCTTTCTTATTAACACAGGATAAAAATGTAGATAAGTAACTATCAGTGGGACCTTGCAAAAGATATGTATCCTTTACTCTTTACGAGGAACAAGATGTCATTGAAAACTCACAGACCTTTTCACGTAGATAGCTGGTCTAAATCTGCTCTTTAGGAAGAAGAGGGCTATGAAGAAGTGAATGAGGAAGAACGTTATCAAAGAAAAGGGTGTATCCTTTCAATTTGTATATTTGAATAAAAAATACAGAGCTATCAAAAGATTTTCCTGCCTTTTCAAATATAGTAACTTTTTCAGTTTCGATCACTCCAGTGGAGACCACCAGGATGATTAGAGGGATGAAGCACCTCTCCTACCTGAGAGAATTGGTATTCAGCCTGGAGAAGGGAAGGTTTTGGGGAGATCTCACTGCAACCTTCCAGTACCTGAAGGGAGCCTACAAGAAAGCTGTGGAGAGACATTTTACAAGGGCACGTAGTAACAGGACAAGGGGCAACGGCTTCAAATTCAGAGTAGGTTTAGGTTAGATATTAGGAAGAAATTCTTGACTGTGAGTATGGTGAGGCACTGGAACAGTTTGCCCAGAGCAGTTGTGAATCCCTGGAAGTGTTCAAGGCCAGATTGAATGGGGTTCTGAGCAACCTGATCTAGTGGAAGGTGAGCCCTACCCATAGCAGGGACGTTGAAACTAGATGATCTTTAAGGTCACTTCCAACTGAGACCATTCTATGATTCTATGATTAGCTGCTAAATGTAAAAATTATTTGATTTTATGTGATAGTGTGAATATCCAGCATCCAGTCTTTGAGGAATTCTCTAACATCATTCGATGTTGAACACCGAGAAGTGCTTGCAAGTAGTAGGTGCTATAATACAGACAGTAGCACATTAAAGGTAATAATGAAATTTCCTTTCCGGTGAGTTGATCAGGCAAATATAACTAAAGAAATGTCAAACTGATTTACTCACATCTGTGGAAATCTTGAACCTAGGTTGACTTTGCATTCTGTCAAAGTAAAAGAAAAGCTGAAAATACACTGCTGATGATAGTATGTAAACCATATTTATTGTATCAGGTCACAGAATCACAGAATGACTGACATGGAATGGACCTCTGCTCCAACCTTGCTCAAGCAGGGCCACCCATTGTCCAAGACCATGTTGAAATTACTTTTGAGTATCTCTAAGAAGAGAGACTGTGCAACTTCTCTGGGCAATCTCTTCCAGTGCTCAGTCACCCTCACAGTAAAAAAGTGTTTCATGATGTTCAGAGGGAACCTCTTGTATTTCAGTTTGTGCCCATTGCCTCATATTCAAAAGTACCTGTCTTAAAATGGAAGAACGTCCTTAAATAAATATTTTTCTTTTAGATACTCAGGTCTAGCAAAACCATCTGAAATCTAAGTGTTGGATATTAAACTTAATATGATGCACAAAGAAAGTTAAGAAACTAAAAATGGGATACATGATGAAAGAATGTGCTGAATAGTGAGTGACCTACACTAAGCCAAAGGGACACACTGAGACTAAGGTTATGTATTAAATGTCACCCTGTCTGGACTTTATATTCCATTTGCCCTGGAGTCCAAAGCACCATTCTTTCTTCCAAGGAACATCATTGAGCATACACTTTAGCCACCCTTTTAAAACAATCACTCTGAATTCACGTTTTCCTTCATATGTAACTGAGAAAAGGCATGCTACTGCTAATTTTCAGCTACTTGCCAACACTTAATTTAAAACTCTACTGAGACTTTATTTTTTTTAGTACTTTGACAGTAATTTGATGGTTTGTAAAGTGGCGGAGGAGTACTTGAGAGGCTGAGAACTAAGTGGTGTCTAATATTAAATGTTCATGAAATGAAGACAGAGAAAATTCACACACTTGAGAACAACTTTATCCAAAGACTTGGCTGCTCTGTATGTGAGAACAGCTGATTGTAATCCCAGACAGTGATGCTGACATGCAGCTGACTCCAAGGGATCAGAATGATGAAGCTCTGTATGACAGTAAATGAAACAGCGCCAGCTTCATACCTGCAGACTTGACTTTTTTTTTAGAAAGAACCTGCACATTTTCATCTACATTCCAACTAGCACTTTCCAAAAAGTCAGCACAAATAGACCAATCTTAAAGAGTGGCAATTTTTAGATATCTAAACCCCAGTGGACTAAATGATGCCTTGAATAACTGGCAATTACATGAGCTACTTGAAGACTACAGCTCTATGTAATTGCTGTGTTAGCTGACAATCCCTGTTCAGATCTAGCCATGCTGTCACTTCTCTGATTCACTCTTCAGCTTGCCTTCTCTACTGTACTGGTTGTTTGCTCTTTTCCCCGTCCTTGTATCCTTAACTCCTCATCTTAATCCTTCTACTCCCATTAGCTTTTTATCCAAGTATGCTCATCTCACTTCCAGTTTGGCTCCAGATTGGGTTTAGCTGGAAGAATCAAGCGTGTCATCAAGCCCCAGCAGAGCAATTTTGAGTCTAACATAAGCAGACATTTCCTGTAAACCTGATACCTGGGTTATATCCATGATGTAAAGATGACAAATGGCTCATTAAATAATAGACTTCATAAATGCATTATCACTTCAGTGAAATGTTCCATAGCATTTCTGAAAAGGCAATAAGAAGTGAACTGTAGTGCAATTCTCTGCTGAGCTTCATAGCCAGAACTAGTTCTAGGTCCATGTAAGATGCTGAAAAAACAAGTTGGCACATGATATCACCACCAGATGTTATATCCATCACCAGAGATATAACTTGATGTATTTCTTGTGGTTGATGGGCTGAAGAGCTAATCAAACCGTTATTCCTCTTTGTGTAAAAGTGGTGATACATCTGTTAGGAATTGCACTAAACCTTTGGGATTTTCAAATGCAGCAATGCTGTTTTGCAGATGTAGCTCATTATACATTGCTAGATAATGAAGATTTAGATTTTGGGGGGTGAAGGGAGAGGAATGTATTCCATATTTTGTTTTCTTAGTATTATAACTAAATTTCTTTATATTATATCCCACTTAGCAAAGGAGAGGCTTGGAAAAGAAACTTTTTATTTGTTTGTTTTTTTTTTTTTGAGAACTGCCAACTACTTCTCACACTGATCCCTTTACACAACTCTTGCCATGTAAATGTCACAATATTTCAAAGATGAGATGAACTGACTGTGGTAAAGAGTTGGTCTTATACATTGGCCAGCACACAACAACAATGCAGGAATTTTGTTAGTGATGCAAAAATCATATTTTCATAATTGCCATTCGACCTCTGAAATGCAGAAGCAAAAGATAACTTTAGCTTGATATTCTCTTGACAATAGATGCAGATTGTTCTCTTCGAAATTTTATAGTTCCAAAGAAATGCAAAAAAATAATTTCAATGGAATAAATAGGTCTGAAACCTAGTTGTTTGGAAACTCCAGTGTATATGTCTTGGAGCTCAGCTGTAGCATGTAAAGGAGAGGAACATTCAGGGTTGTAAAGCCTGCAAACACAGCTGGCCATGGAGTTCTCTCCTTTAGCACATTATTTACCCAACCATATTATTTTTAGGGCAGCAGCTCAGGATGATTGGTGAAGCAACTGGTCTTTACATTTGCTGCTGAAATGTGTGTCTCTTGGACAAAATTTCTTTTCTCTGACAAATGTTTTTTGCTATATATACTATGTCCTCTCTATTCCCAGCTGTAGTTAAGAAACGCCTTACCTCATTCACCTAAGTGTGATGACATTTCAGGTCAATTTGTGAAAATAATTCAGACAAAACCTTGTATATCTTAATGTGGGAAAGCTCTGGTCAGCCTGTGAAGACATTTTAAAACACATTTTAAAGTAAAAGTTTTTGCTTGACCACATGAGAAATCCTGGATATGAAAGCATCAGGATAGGGGTTGCCAATATCCAGGTTCTGTAGTTTGGTCTGCAGCCCATGACCTCTGCATAAAGGAAGATTTATTATATGTTGTCTTTAAGAAACAATAACTACATAAGAAACAATAACTACGTAAGAGAAGCTCCATCTTGAGTCAACTTGGGAATTTCTTGTAATGGATGGCACCATCTCTGAGACCATGAGAGCATATATGAGCAGAGCAGCAGACAGAGCCCTGCAGCTTAGCAGGGTCTCCTCACATGTTCCTGATCCCTTCCTGAGGCTTTGCTGCAGCTACAAAGTCACTGTTGGTAGATGAAGTCCAGTCAACCTGCTCGCAGGCTCAGGGCTGCAGACATAGAGTTCCTCTTTTCAGCCTAAAAACAGACAGGTGCCTATCTTTCAAAGAAGGGAATGCGGATTACAAAGGATTTTGCCACATTTCATTACATTGAGAGGAAGCAAAAAGCATGGCTGGTGATATTTGTGGATGTGAAGTAGTTTGCCTGTTAATTTCAAGGGCATTTTCAGCAAGCTGAACATCTCTCTGTCTGAATAAAAGCCCGTTTTGTGGGCTACCATTCGAACTTGGCCACTTTTTTTTCCCAGAGATGTTTTGCTCTTAAACTTCAAGTATGTCTTTTCCCCAGTAAAAGAATTTAGGAACTTGAAACAACCTCATGAATTTCCTCTAACTCCTGCTAAAACTGCCTAATTTACTACACTGAATTGCACACAGGTTTGAGTTCTCTCTTCAGTTTCTGGTTTACGGGACAGGTCTGAAAATTGCATTCATAAATCTTTAATGCACCCCCAAAACAGGACACTGGGCAAGCTACTGTGTGTTGATTTTAAGCCTTGAAAGTCTCACGACATTTTTATTTGCTTCACAGAAAGCAGCAATTGTATGTTTAGCTATTTGTTTTGCAGTTGAAAAAATCAGAAATATTTTTTTTCTTATTAACCAGACCAGTTTGTGGACACCAGGGAGTCCTTATAAACCAGCTTTTTTCAATATTCTGCTTTCTTCCAGATGGCTGAGAAAAATAATGCATCTGTTCCAAATCTCAGGAGACCCACACATTACAGACGTCACTAGAGCCCTAAAACAACTATGTTGTGTAAAGCTGGAAATGTTTCAAGAGTTCCCATAATTATTAACTCATATGACATTCACTTGAGAAACATAACAGCTTGGAACAAATTATCTTTTCTAACCTAGCTAACTGCAACTAGATTTTCCTCAGTGTGTATGTGTGTGTAAAGTGGTAAAAAGGGAGCAGGGTAGACAGATGGGTTGAACAGTGTCTTGTACTGCACCAAAAAGGGACAGAGATGGTTCCCAGCAGCCCAAGATCTATGACTGGGAATGAGGTAATTGGGTTACGAGCCCCAGGTTTTACTCTTCTCTGGTGGTTTGAGCTGTAGTATCCATTGATTTAAATTGTCAGCAATACATGAGGAGAGAGCAAGTTCTAAATAACTCAAAGCAGATCCCCTCTGCCAGAATGAACTCCCTTGCTTACTTTTTTGAAGATATTTATACATGTCTTCATCAGGAAAATCCTCTGTGCAACACACTTCACATTCAAGGACTTTCTGGGAAATCATTATGACCTCATGGTGGATATTTTAGCTTGTTTCTACCTGGGGCATAGCCAACATCATTTATGTTTCCTGTGACAGGGCATTTTATAAAAATTTTAAAAGAATTTTATCCCCACTTAAACAGCAGAAAATGTTCCCCCTTAAAGATTCTAGTTTGTTTTATCATGTTTTATTATTTATTATGGTAACCTCATATTCATATGTTAGTTTTTTTTATTTGTTCATCTTTATAGATGGCAAAGATTAAGCATTTTTGTCTCTTCAGAATTGTGAATACTTTTAACTGTCTTGTTATTTTGATTCATAACACAGTAAAAATAAATGTACCAAAAATTAGGATGTATTAATTTAGTGTTATCTAAAAATGTCACCCCTTGTCAAAGACCCAGTACAATACCATAACTTATCAGTATAATTAAAAAAAAAAACAACCTGGGTTTAGGTAGTCTGAATAATGCCTTTCTGACGATGAGGAAAATTTGTCTGTGAGAGGTAGGACCTGAGGGAAATGACAAGATGCATGAAAGAAAGAGAGACAAACAGAGGTTTTACTGTGTAGAAGGACTTAAGTTGTTGATACAACCAAGGCATTTTTATGATTTCTTTTTAAAGGTGACTGTCTTAAGTCCCAACCTTGAACTGATGCCAGCCTGTCTCTATTTAAACTGTTTCTTATTTTTGACTTATGCATGTTTCCAGTTTCTGTTTTATTGTAACCTCTTTTAGTCTATTTGTATTTGTTTTCCCTTATTTATAGTGTCCATCAGTTCCCCTCTGATTTTTGGCCAAGAAGTGTGTGGCAAGGGAAAGCAATGATCTTCAGTTTGCCTTTGTACAACTTCCTTAAGGCTCTCCCTTAGCACGTGCAGGAGTAAAAAACAGCCCTTCACTTGGACACCCAAATTGGATGCCCAGCCCAGGATGTTATCCTCACATGCCTCATGAGTTATAAGAGATAAAAGATATATTTTCTGGATTTGGAAAGTAAATTGGTCCATGCTGTTAATATTCCCTGAAAGCAGAGTTCTTTACCAGATGAACATGTATGAAATTTGAGGGTTACAAGGACCAGTGAGGACAATTTGTCTCTTGTTAGCAACTAACAACAGCTACTACAGTGGAGGCTAGTAATGCATGATGCATATTGAGACTGCTGTATTAACTGAATTGTGCATATAGTTCACTGATAGATCATATTTTGGATGGACCAGACCTATTACAAAGGTACACTTCTGCTCTGAGAGGTCAATCTGTTCATCACATGCAGTGAACATGTGTCCTGGGTGTCTGTCCAGATCATTCCATTTGTGTGGTGGAGCACATGTACAAATATTTCTGCCTGGGAGGTGTCACTCAAAAAATGCCTTGAAAACAGTTTATCTTACCTAGGGCAGAGCAACCCCTCTGGTCTCAGAAGCTTTGGTAGTTCAGTAACTAGTTGCTGAAATTCTGGAAGTGATATACAGGAAGGAAAAACATATTTTCTCTATGTAACACAATAAATATGTTGATTTTTTTTTCTTTCTTTTTCTTTCTTTTCAAATAATTGGGGAGAGAGTTTTCAAGAGGCAATGGCTGCTGAGAATGATGAATTGAAGAATTTCTAAATTGGTATTTTAAAACCAATGTTTTCTAGATCAGAGGCATAACATAAATGGTCCCTTTCAGTGGCAGTCATTGCTCTGGTGAGCTGCAGGAAAGAACTCTTCAATCTTTAGAGTGAGATTCAAGAAATACTTTTAAGCAATCATGTATTTAGTAGAAAAGACTACTTTGCTAGTTTGAGCATTGTGGGATGCTCAATTAGTTATTTAGACAATTATTACAATCAAGTGTAATATTTATCTGGCTATAAACTGTTCATTATTACAGTTGTTAATGTATTTGTTATACTAGTGACATTTTTATATGTTTTGGAGCACAGATATATGGGTTTAGAAACTGTATTTAACATGCACAGTTTTAAATGTTTGGTACAGATTTAATGTTCAAATGTAAAATCATGTTATGAACTTCAATTACTATGCCAGGTGTTCATCTTCCCCAGCTAGTTCCTCCAATTCTCTGCTGAAAATTCATGCTCCAGATCCTCTTCCTTTCCTCCATGTTCCTCAGGAAAGTTTCCTTCCGGCTCTCTGAGATCTCTACAGAAAAAACAACAGGGTTACTTATCTTTAGTATACCAAGCTGATCTTTTATACATTCAAGTATGAGCAGTTCATATTTTTCACTTGTGAAAATTCACATAAGATAATGCTGTGACAACAAACTCAACCTAATGATCTCTGACAGGAATGCTACAGTGATATGCTGGTGGTAATAGGTATTTCTGCCCTGGAGTAAGGAAATCCCACTTATGCCTGGCAGTGGCTTGGATGCACCTCTAAAGATGACTGATGTTGGGTGCTGAGCAAAATGAGCCATGGGACTTTGTTCAGAGGATATCCAATTAGGAACCCTGAAAGAGGAGAGATTAGTCTAAGGAAGCATTGGCAGCAGCAGGGAAATATTAATTACAGGCTGAAAATTACCTCTGTACCTCAAGCCTGATCATAAAATTCCAGTCTTGTGCCAGCTCTTTATTTTTTATCCCCTTTGTGATACTTGGATCTTTGTTTGTGTACTTAAAGATATAACGACTGTGTACATTACTGCTCGGAGGCTGCAGAGATCATGCCTTTGCTCTAGTCAGAAAGGATCTGTTTTTCTCATAGCATTTTTTCCCACTTGTCCTCAGAGCAACTGATTGTTCCTGTGGTTACCATAGGGACTAGAAACACATTCAACATATTCTTACACAGTATTTTTGCAGGCTGCATGAGCCTGCACAATTCCAGTAGCATGACAATATGTTATCTTTATTTATTTAAGATTTTATCTCCTCTTTGAAGGAAATACATATTGTGAATTCTGGACAACTTCACAAGAAGCAACAAGCAGCACTAGCCATCTCATTAGCTCTTTTTTTCTTTTTCCATTTCTTCATTCTGTTTTTTTTTTTTTTTTGTTTTTGTTTTTTTTTTTTTTTGGTTGTTTGTTTTTTTTTTTTTAATTTTTGTTTTGTTTTGGTTTTTTTTTTAAGAAACTTAAAATAAAAAAAGGGAGAAAAAAGTCAGTTCAGTCCTCTTAAAAATCTCTGGATCCAAAAGCAGAGATTGCCCTTAAGCCAAGAGAATCATAGTTACTTTTGTCTTACTGTCTTAGACCTACAAGACATACAGATGTAATCAAGATTAGAGAAAGTTAACATAAAAGCTATTTCATTTGTGTTCTGGGAGTAATAGAACAAAAATGACCTCTTTGTTAATATTCATTAGATCAAAGCTGCATTATGCAGGAATGTTGTATTTATGTTTTAAACCTGGATTTTACTTAGCAAATGGCTTTAGGCCCAAGCTTTGGTGATAAAATTAGATACTGAAAGTCTGATTAAACCTTTCATGAAAAAAAAATACTTGACTCATGGTTCATATTTATTTCTGCCCTATTTTCCTGCAAAAAATTAGTTTTTTCAAAAGTACCCTGGTGGAATATTGTCCTGTTTATTTTTTCAGTGCACCTAATTATTTACATGTCAAGTGATTTTGGATGTTTCAGTGCTAAAGCAGATATGCAAAGCACTTTAAACTGTCCTTCGGTTGGCCTACAAAATTTCAAGGAACTAAAATCACTCAGCAGTTTAGAGACTCTTACCCTATCTTTAAAACAGTGCCCTCTTTAATTGGAAGCGTGTTGTAAAATTGTTCTGTGACTCAGGCAGTAAAGCCTCTTTCTCTAGCACTGGGATATTTTCTTAAATGTTTTCCTTACATTTGCTGGGCTTTGGTGTTGTAATAAATGGTATCCTTTTCCCTATTGGAAATAAAGGGGAATTGAAAAAGCTCCAGAATATTCTAGTCCAAACTTGTCCCTTTCTGTTCTTATATAAATAACTGTACGTCTCAAATCAGAAATTCTTTGAAGCTGACCTTCCCTGGGCTTTCTTTGTAAAGCTGACCCTGCTTTTCTTCTACTGTGAAGGCTGCTTGTCAGATGGTCCAGCCAAGAGAGAAAAAGGAAGGCTTCATTTCTGGGCATGGGTCAGAAAAGTACATGGGTCAGAAATCTCCTGTTTACAGAAAATTTCCCCTAAGAAAGAAATGTTTTCTTAAAGCCACTTGCAAAGGCACGTATCTGTCTAAAATGCACTGAACATCCAGATTTCCCCATGCTGTCTCCAGGTTAATGAACTTTACCTCTGCCCTGCAGAACTATGCTATACCCCAGCTACCATAGTCTTTCCTGCTTCTCTTCTTTTAAATTTTACAGCATATTTTGCCCCTGGATTGGAATATGCAGCATGTGTTTGTGTGGAGAACACTCAGCAGGAACCAAGTTGTGCGCTTAATCTGATAAACCCTCACATCCCTGACTCCATGAGCTGTTCACACTATGAGGTTACGTGAGAATTCATGCATACTTGGATGTGATGGGCTTCTAAAAATACGCACTCCAATGTACATGCACACTGACAGCAGAAATGCCAGACATTCCTCACTGCTCCAGGCTTTTCTACTGAATGTCTGTGCATACGAAAAAGAAACCAGTTGGAGGAATGAAACCACCTCCCATAAGGCAGCACTGTAAGACAGGATTTAGCAGTTTCTTTGCTAATTGTTCATAGATTCTTTGTTTCAAATAATTGGCAGCAGTAGCCCAAAGTACTGCAGGTCTCGTCCTGCCCTTGGCTATTCTGTCAATTTGGCTAACTGTGAAAAAAATTAAAGGGAGGGCTGCAGTCAAGGAAAATTTGTTATTGAATCAAAAGTGGATCTGTTTCCCTGCCAGACTTTCCATGGACAAAAGGGTATTTGTTTTCCCTTTGGTACCCACCGTGGCATGGCTTTCATTAGAAAGTTAGCAGGCCAAGGTTACAGCTGTACGGAATTGCCAGCCAGCTTTTGCAGCCAAATGGTCTCAAGCAATCCATGAGAGCACAGCTGTCTCATAGTACAATGAGGTGAGGAGCACATGATGAATAGCTAGGTCTGTGTCTGTGGGGGAACTGGGGAAGGAGAACAGATCACTGAGGCTATTGCAGAATGCAAGTAATACAAATTATTTGGAGCATTTGCTGTCAGTGAAATGAGCTACGCATCTGATAGTGCCTGAAAGAACAGATGGATTGAACCTAGTATGTCACATTCAGCTCATCTAATCTGTAGCCAAGAAGGGTGGGGAAACATTTGGATTCCCAGCTTCAACATCATTACTTTGCTTATGGTTTCCAGTAAGATCCCAAAGCTGGAAGAGCCTGTTTCCCATTTGAGATGCAGCCAAGATTCTCAAAAGCAACAATTCTCAGGAGATTTTATGAGATTTTTTTCCAAAACCACATAACTATTAAAAAACATTTTGGCACAGTTGGTTCTGCCACCAACCCAAACTGTAATTCTGGTAAACTTAAACCTTCAAGTTTAAACCAAGACCAAAAATCTTTCCTGCAGTCCATATTTATTAACAAATACATCTTGTGTTTTGATGTTGGTAGAAACGTCTATATTTGAATTCAATAGTAGTGAACAAATCGCAGAATCACAGAAGCACAGAATATGCTTTGTTGGAAGGGACCCACAAGGATCGTTGAATCCAAGCCTTAGCCCTGCACAGGACTATCCCCTAGTCACACCACGTGCCTGAGAGTATCAACCAAATGCTTCTTGAACTGTCAGTCTTGGTGATAAATCATTGTATCTATTAAATTTTTATCTGTCTTCTGTAGGCCTTTAAAGTGCTATGTAGAATCAACTAGTGTTAAATACAGTTATCCTTAAAATCAGCTCTTTATGTGGTGTAAACACCCTTTTGTACAAATACAAGCTGATGCACAGTATAGAGGAAAAAAGGTTACAAGATTGGACAGTCCTCAGTGTTTGGCAGTAGCTCCACATTTCCTCAGAGCCTTCTGCTACCGAAAGCCTAGCTCATAAGGGTGAGCTAAGCAGTAGTGATGGACGAACTGGCTGCATGGACCCTGCTCCTGATACACATGCATGGGAGAAATAAATCATAGTGGCCACATGTCATTAGCATGGATCAGCACCAGAAATGGCCTTGTGCCTTTCTCTTCTCCTTGTTCTGTTTGCTACTGCTAAAGGCAGAAAAGATTAAGTCATGCCAAGTTTTCTTCCCTCAGCCTTATCTAGATTACCAGTCCTGGTTCCTTCAACATTTATGGGCCATGTTTTTAAGACCTTCAGTCATTCTTGTTGCTTGTCTGGACTGACCCACATTCTTCTTAATCTGCACTGCCCAAAAATGGGCACACTGCTCTCCCTGAGGTCATGCTACTGACAAGTAGAATGAAAGAGTTACTTCACGTGTTTTGCAGACAAAGTTATTGTTTATCCATCTCAGTATGGTATGATCTGTTTTTTTGTAGCAGTTTAGCGTTGAATCATTTTCAACTCGTGACTCACCGTAGTTCAGACCCTTTTCTGTAGTACCAGAGATCACAATTATTCGTCCTGTCATTATACAGCTGATCGCTCTTATGTGCAGAACTTGACATTCATTCCTGCTGAATGTATTCATTGTATTCTTCCCCAGATGGTTTCTCTAAAATTGCTCAGTGATTCCATTGTAAGCTTTTTTTTTAGAACCACTCTCATTAGCAGAAGGCGGCTAAAGCCACTGTCACTGATGCCTCATTACCACAGGTAATGTTTGCAGTGCCACTTCTGTCACTCTGCATTAGGATAGCCCAGACACTGATGGCACAAAAGACACCTCCACACTTGGGGTTAGTTATCTACAGGCATTTTAAGTGCTTAAACTTCCACTGCAGGCAATTAAAATACGGTTCAGTGTGATTTATGAGTATTTGAGGATTACTTACTTAACCAGCCATCAAAACAGTGGTTCCCGAGTGCCATCTGAAATGCCCCAGGCTGGCTCAGACATCCACAGTAGAATGACAGAGATTGTACAGGAACTTTGGAACATCTGGACCCTACTGGATGGCAGCAAGATGTCAAAAAAGGAGATCCTAGGACCTTTCAAATGGCACCGGATCCCTCTGATAGATTGAATCAACCCCTACACAATTAATAGAGGATTGATCTGCAGAGGTCCCTTTCAACCCTAACTATTCTGTGATTCTGTCATGGTCAGTGAAAGGAGGCAACAGCCACAAGTTGTAGCAAGAGTAATTCCAGATTTATTGTGACAGTAGTTAAGCATTGGAGGAGGCTGCCTAGAGAGTCTACAGGGTCTTCATGCTTGAAACACTTGAAACAACTTGACAAGGCCCTGAACAACCTGACCTGGCTTGGTAACTGGCCCTGAGGCAGGAGTTGGACTAGATAGCCTCCAGAGATACCTACCAACAAAAATTTTATGACCCTAAACCACATGCAATGTTATTTTGTAATTTCTTTACTATTGTTTTACATCATGTTTAATTAGGCAATAGAGGGAGAAGGAAAAAGAGAAGGGTAGGAAGTAATTGAAGCTATTTGGTTTCTTTAGTTCGGAAAAAAAAAACTCCATGGCAATAACAGCCCATGGTCATTTAGTTAATTCAACACCATTAATTAAAATTAATAACATTTTCTTATCAAGCTTCTTTATCACATTTATGGTATATTTATTTCTTACATGACACTTCATTACTGTCAACTATGGCCTGAGAAACCTGACAGATGGAGAAAGAACAGCAGTTCACGGGCAGAAACGGGAACAAAACGCATTCTTCCCAAAGCTTTAGACATTTTTGCCTGTTTCCTGTTGGGAGACCTCTTGTTTAAACTGCTGTTTTAATGGATATTCAAAACTAAACATGCTGTACATGTTCACATTTGGACAAAACATGGTGAGCTTGCTAGGTCATATTAGAGAGCACTTCACCAGCAAGGATCTCTGCTGATGTAACTTCTAATTTATTTGTCTTAAATCACAGTCATGTAATCTCTGTCCTCATGTTCCAGTAAATTCCTAAACAAAGTAAAGGGAAGTCATACATGGAGTCTGTTTCTTCTTCCAAGATCCTAACATAAAATAGAAATGGGAAGAAATAGCTACCATAGGAAAAGGCTCTTCTGTTCCAGCTGTTCTATTATGACAGCTTGAGCCCTTGAACGTTCTGTCTCCTGTTGAGTTACTACTTTTCCTGTCTTGTTTTCTCCAGCCTGACAGCTAATTTAATGGCTCCCTTTACTTCTACCTTCCTTAAGACTTTTTTCATAGTCTGTTTTGTAATTTTGCTATCCTTTCTGCATTCTTTTTTGGATCATGGTGATGTGGACTCCTGGCAGGTCATAGTAATTAATCATGTGCATGAGTCCAATCTGCTTTGCTGCAAGACCTCTCTGCAAAAAACATACAGTGGGATTCCAGTTTTCCTGGAAATTTTTACTATTTGAGCTTCAGTGTATTCTCAGTAACTTTTGACAGGACTGCATATCTTACTATTTGACTGTACTTTTTCATTTGGCAGTCAAACAGAGAAACGCAAAAGTCAGGCCCTATTGCTTTACTTGCTAAGTTTGTACAATTTATCTGTATTTATTTTTTCCCCCATTGGCTGATAGGATTTCTTATAATTGAGTTTCTGACTCAGATGCATACACCAACTTGTTTCCCACCTTTTTTCATACATGATGAAAGATGATAATAAACAATGGGGATGACACTGGAAAATTCACTATGTTAGAACTATGAGTGATTGTGGGAAATGTTTGTGAAGAATGCTGCTAATGGTGAAAGCAACAAAAGATGTTAATTATCGTCAGAGAATTATGTGTGTATTTCTGTCCAGCAGTGGCTGGAAGCAGACATTTCAACTTGGTGTCACAGGCTGCCGTGGCAGATACTACCTATGGGGAAGTTCTT
Organism: Pipra filicauda; assembly: GCF_003945595.2. Taxonomy (NCBI): domain Eukaryota; kingdom Metazoa; phylum Chordata; class Aves; order Passeriformes; family Pipridae; genus Pipra; species Pipra filicauda. The sequence goes on along the minus strand of NW_024104554.1, from coordinate 4,001,829 downwards.
TCTTCAGCAGTTGGAAACTGGTTCATACCTAAAACCTGAGGACTTATATATCAAAGAAAATTCTGTCCTCAGATAATTTTACTATTCATACAAAGGTTCAATACTTTTTGGAAAACAGCTAAGCTATTTGGCTTCAGTAATATCATGTTTGAATCTTATCAAAATATGTTCACTCTTCGCAGCCCATAAAACATATGGGAATATCTTAGCAGAGAGTAAATGAACAGCATTGGAGCAAATGTGATAACTCAGTGTTGTTAAACATCAATCCCCAATGGAAAAAGCTTTGTTTTAATCCCCATATCAAACTTCCACTTATAGCAATAATAGCCGCAAATGAAGATCCAGGGTAATAGAAGGTTGTAGGTGTTAAGAGGACTGCTTCTTGGAAAACTGGAAAAAATATGCACTATGGATAACATAAATCTTTGTTCCTACAACACTGAGCAAGCAGTTAAGGACCATGGACTCTACTAATCAAACATAGAAAAAAGTTTCACTTTTGTGGAAGAAAACAGAAAAGAAAAACAGCTGATAAAATACAGTACTTTGCTGAAGATTGCATCAGATATGAAACTGTGCTAATTTTGGATGAGATCCATTTCACCTAAATCATGTATAGCAATAAATCAAATAGTGCTATAAAAAATATAGTCTGCAGTTTGGATGAAGACATCCTGCTTTAGAGGGGTAAAAATATTTATTGTTAATGACACAGACTATTTCACACTAGGTTGCCTTGGTGCCAAAAGCAGTTCCTGGGTGTTTTTAACTTAGTAGCATAACTGTCGTCCTAAGGTTCCTTCCTTCCCAAGTAAGAATTTGAATTTATAAAACTCATCGTGTTTCAGACAGGAATCTTATCAGTCTTAACTTCAAGATGTCCTAAAATTCTGGGCATCAGTATTTACTAGGCACATTCTAACTTAGCTTGCAAGTTCCCAAGACACTTTTACAGACATTCTTCATAACATTCTTCTTCAGAGGGACTGTTCTGTTGTGAAGTTTGCTTTTGTCCATATTTCAACAGACATCCTTAGCACTTATTTCTTGGACAATACCCAGGTGGTTAAAGTGTTAATTCAGAAAGTGGGAGGCACAGCTTAAAACACGAAGATATTGAACTCCCTGCACCAGACTAGTTACTGAATTCATAAGTCATGAATGTGGAGAATATTATTCACTTTAATTCAAACCCATTGTGCAGTTCAGTCTGCAAACTGCTTAGCATGAAAAAAGACTAAGGAAGAAGTAACTAAATGTTGTTGAATGACTAGCACTGGGACACTTCATGTTTTAGATCTTGCTCCTTGGAAGATGCATATGTTTTATTTTGGACTATTAATAAAACAAATAAAACTTTCTTGCAAGCAGTCACCAAATCGCTGTCTCTGCTTTGTCTCACCTAATTACTTGAACAACAGCATAGAAAGTGGTGCCTTCTTGCTTACTGTCCTAACACAAGATCTGGCTTACTTCTGCACTCAGCATTTTTCTTTCAAAAGAGAATGAAGGTAAGGAGCTTACATTCAGTTACTCCATGGTTTTGTGCCTGAATATTTCTCTTTTGAACAAAATTGAGCCAAGAATTTGAATTATTTCTTTGCTGCTTGAATTCTCTAATCGTTAATCTGTTACACCAAAGAAAAATATGCCCTCTGAATACATGGTCTTATCAAGAAAAAGCCAAGAATGGGCTGCATCCTTGTTCTGTGTACTTTTAAAGACAAATGTAGACTCCTAAATTACCCAGAATCTGGAGAGGAAGGCAGGCTTGATGTATGTTACTGAAACTGCAGAAGGTGGTTCTACTGAACAGAATGGCTGTCCCTTTCCTGGTTTAAGGAGGTGTCTCCATCCTCTAAACAGGGAACTCAGGCACTGATTTTAGACAGGTAGACCTCACATTCACAAATATTGTACTTTAAATGTTTTTCAGGTAGACTGCCATGAGTTCATTAAATGCTCATTACATACCCATAGTACTGCTATAAAATGTGAGCCTCCATCTGGTAAAAGTCCTGCCTAGACCATTCTAAGCTTGAAAGACAATGTAGAAAACTATGGGTTTCAATTTTTTTTCATACTGTACTTTAGAAAACTGCTATTTTTTTTTTTTTTTTTTTTTTTTTTTTTTTTTTTTAGAGAAGGGAACTAACAAAGCCAGGTGAAAAAAAAAGGCAGATAAAAAACTAAGAAACATTCAAGACCCACTCCAAACTAAACGTTTTTACAAGGGAAAAGGGCATGCTATGCCTGACAAATTGTCTACGGGAAAATTTTATTATCTGAGTCATAATATGAAAAATGACAGAAAATTGGGGCTTAGAGTAGCAGGGTAATTAAGCCCAAAATACATCTTGAAAATAGTCAAATAAGGTGACTTTGCTCTGGGAACAGTTAAAACTCATGGCCAAAAATGTGAGAGGACATTGGTGCAGAATCTGAGACGTTATTTCAAGTCTGTTTTTATTTGACCTGACACAAAAGGCTACATATTTACAAGGCAACTGTGCACCCAGGACTATCCTCTGGCACTGAGGCCAAGGGTCATAGAAGAGATTAATTCCATCCTCATCTTAGGCAACAAAGCAGGTTGTACATCCTTTAATATCAGTCCCTGGATTGCATTAACACTCAGGCCACACCTGGAAATTGTTTGATAGAGCAATTGCTGGCCTAGGAAAAATGATGCCAGGGAATGCTCTAAGAGTTTACCATGTTCAAGTTTCAATGCCCAGGAATGTTCCCTGGCAGTGCTTGATTTGTTAACACAGAAGTAGCCAAATGCCTTTTGTTTTAGACACTTAAAATGACACTGGAGGCACCACTAGCAAAAGATGATCTCTATAGAAAATTGAGGTATTCATAGGACAAAAATAACACAAAGGTATTTTACAGCATTGATCCTCAAATCTTTGAGATTATTTTTGGTCTGAATAAATAGTTTCTCAGACAGTGATTTCCATATAGAATATATAATACTGAGTTTAAGATTATTAGATTAGATTAGATTCATTTCACAGAATGAATTTCATATCCAAGATATTTATTCCAGCTCTAGGTAGGGAAGAAAATAGGATCTAGATTGTGGTTGATGTTCCACTGATATTTGAGGGGGAATAAGTTTGGAAAGAGAATTTCTCCTGTTTCCAGTTTGTATATTTACAGAAGCTAAATCTATTGAATTATTTGATCTTCCTTAATATATGGTGTAGAGCTCAGCCTAGTTCCCATTAAGTCACCTGTTTGCTGACTTCATGGCCACTGTGTTGCACCTATAATTTTTCATTTTAATTTTCCTATTTCTCTATCTTTTATTTAGGAGCACTATTGTTAAGTGCTATTAATGTAAAAATATCCGTATCTATTTTTTAATCTGTTCTGTCATTTGTATTCTAAAAGTTGTGTGAAAACCGAGATGAAAGGAGCTATTTTTTTACCTATAATTGATGGCTGACAACACAGAGAGGAATCTGAATGAAAGCTCATGCACAATCTAATATTTACCTTTTTTGGGGCAGCATGTTGCAGTAAGTAATAGGAAGATGAGTGTTAACAGATGCACTGTCCATCACCATAGTTATTACTTAAATTCAGATAGTATGGATGTTCTCTAATCTATGGTAGCCATCACAGGCTACATGACATTTGAAACTGCTTCTAAGGAAGAAATTAAAACCTTATTTGGAGAATTTCTCTGCCAATTGAGGGCAAGTGGAATTACTTTTTGAAAGCTCCATCACTCAAACTGAAAGAAAAAAAGAAACTCCATCTCATTCCTTGGGCAGGGAAATAAGGCTTGTGTAGAAAAAAAATAAATAGATTCTATTGTTTCTTTTAGCTCGGTGGAGCAATCCTGAAGACTTTTTGTATTTTAATTGCATTCTTATCTTGATTAAAAATGGTACTGTCCAATTTTGGTTACATTTTTTTTATTTTTTTGCTAGAGGACCAGCAGGAATGTTTCTTGTACAGTGTAAATATCAGATCTTAATCTATAAATACCAAGATGCTGCAAGAATTTAAAAATCACAGGTGTTTCTGATGGAATATAGCTTGCAGGAAGAGATTATGGTAAGCAATCCAATTTGGAAGTGCTCCATATACAGGAACAGGAGTTATGCAGGCCAGAAAACACTGCTGAAGGAATTTTATTTAGATATTTAGAAAAATCAGGACAACCACCCAAAAGAAACCATAAACTAATTGTGAGCTATATTCATAGCCAAACCAGGAGAAATTAGGCTAATAGATTTGTTCTTTTAGTATATAAAACTGGCTGTGCCATGGAAAGCCTCGGACTGAGGTCTATAATTCTCTCCATAATGGCTACTGAACTGCTAGCTCCCATTCACATATTAATTCTTTGCAAATGTTTTTTAGTGCAAAGACTCAAGATGTTTAGCCTTGAAAAAAGCCCAGGCTTCAAAGCACAGTTTGTCTTTCCCTCTCACACATATTCCAACGAGATTTTTTTTTTTTAACTAAACAATGGGAAATGCCTTTCTCACTGTGAGATTTACTGCTCCTTACAAATATCTGACAGTTAACCTTGGCAGTCATTTCATTGCAAGAGGATGCAAGAAAAATTTCTGAAAATTCTGAGACTCTGCTCATCTGGCAGCTAAAGGATTCCAGCAAAGCCTTGCTTGGCCTTGATCTGAGAGTATGGAGGCTTTAATTGTCCATGTGAATAGCTTAAACCAAAAAGGAGGCTGAATGTTGAGGGGCATTTCCCAGTATATCTGCCTGAGATAATATATATCAGTGTTTTTCTATTTCTGTGATTATTTCACACTATTTTAGTTGTCAAAAATCTATTGTTCTCATTTACGTTCATTGAATAATCAATTAGTAGCCATACTAATGCAAATCAGGCAGTTTCCCCCTTTCACTATTTTTCTCAAATCTCTAAATCATATAATACAACAATATGATTTCCTGTTGATTCCTGGTATAATTTTTAATGATTTGCAATAAATTTACAAAGTTATGCACACCGATGTTACTGGGACTATTTCCATTCCATAATTGGCTGTGAATCATGCTTTTTACTGATAAATATGATGTTTTCAATAAATCTTTTTGGAAATTTTTTAAGAACGTACAAACCAATCTCAAAGCTGGGAAATTACAATGTGTGGTGTAGTGGGTTTCTGTGGCTCAGCTTTTGTAGTCGGGGGGTGGGCTACAGGGGTGGCTTCTGTTAGAAGCTGCTAGAAGCTTACCCTGCCTCGTGGAGCCAATGCCAGCCGGCTCCAGGACAGGCTTCCTGCCGCTGGCCAAGGCCAAGTCCAAGCCAATCAAGGGTGATAGCAACGCCTCTGTGATAACGTATTTAAGAACAGAAGGTTGTTGCGCAGGCGAAAATTCCAACCGGGGGAGAGCAGAGTGAGAACATGGGAACAACATGGTAGACACCAAGGTCAGTGCAGAAGGAGGAGGAAGAGATGCTCCAGGCACCAGAGCTCAGGCCCCTGCAGCCCGTGGTGCAGACCATGGTGGAGCAGCTGTGCCCCTGCAGCCCATGGAGGACCATCGGGATGCAGAGACCCACCTGCAGCCCATGGAGGAGCCCTTGCTGGAGCAGGTGGATGCCTGAAGGAGGCTGTGACCCCGTGGGAGGCCCAAGATGGAGCAGGGTCCTGCCAGAGACCTGCAGCCCATGGAAAGAGGACCCCACGCTGGAGCAGGTTTTTCCTGGGTAGGACTTGTGGCCCCTGTGGGGGACCCATGTTGGTATGGCTCATTTGTGAAGGACTGCACCCCATGGAGAAGCGACCCACGGGACAGCAGTTGCATGTAGAACTGTTGCCCAAGGGATGGACTCATGCCAGATAGGTCCATCTCTGACTGTCTCCTGTGGGAGGGACCCCACGGGAGCAGGGAAAGGACTCCTCTCTCTGAGCAGCGGCAGAAACAACTGACCGCAACCACCATTCCCAGTCCCCCTCTGCACCACTGTGAGGGAGGAGGGAGAACATGGAAGGAAGGATGGATGGGGGAAAGGTGGTTTTAAGATTATTTTATTTCTCACTCTTTTGCTCTGATCCTGATAGTAATAGATTTAATTAATATCCCCACTTCGAGTCTGTTTTGCCCATGAAGGTAATCAGTCACTGACCTCTCCCAGCTCTTATCTCAACTCATGAATCCTTAGCTGTTTTTTTTTTCTCTCCTCTGTCCAGTTGCAGAGGGGAGTGAGAGAGCAGCTTTAGAGGGTACCTGACATCCAGCCAGGGTCAACCCACTACATGTGGCAATAAGTTTTTTAATATCAGAAAGATGCAAAATGAGTCACCTGATGATAATTCCACAGAAATCAATGTGCAGTTGTCGTTGTCGGGACAGACACCACACTGGGATTTCACGCAGAAAAAGCCTTTATTTCATACAAACATGGCCAATTTATAGTCTCCCCTAGCCAGCGTGTTTCACCACCATTGGTGCCCTTACTACATACACATCTTAAGACTGGCTCCTCTATAGCTTCTGCAACTCAGGGTCACTCAGCAAACAGTCCAGGCTCTCTGGCTATCACAGCTGCCCCGCAGCTCCGTACTCCTTGTCCACCTTCTAATCTTCATTGTTTACATTCCTTCACAACTTCACAGCTGCAACCACTCAAATTTAGGGCCCAAACTGTCCACAGCTCAATTGCTTCCCACATGCAGTGACTTTTAAAGTTCTTTTTTAGTAGAAATGTTAATGTCCTAACTTTTTCTTTTTTCATTTAGTAAGACACTTCTTTTTCCATCATCTACTCAGGAACTTTTTACAGAGAAACTTATTATTGTGCTATCATAATGATGCCCAGCCATGAATGCCCTTATATACACAGACATTTGTGACCAAGAAAACAATTCTCCGGGAGACAGTCCATCCCAAGTCTGGTAGAGGTCTGTGCACCTTGTGTAGGTGAAATGCTATTCTGTGACAAGTAGCAGCTGTGTGCACAGAAGCAATGTAAGTGTGAATAATACTTGGAGAATCACCAGGTAAAGCTCCATAATTCTGTCTAATGTGAACCTCAGCATAATGCTCACTGGGTGCGATGGGGTTTTGTTTTTGTAAACAGCTGCATTCAGGGACGTTCCACTTGTGTGAAGTGATGGCTTTCTCTGTGATGTATCAGATCCAGTGAGAGGAGGTTAAGCTGAAAAATCCACTTCTGTGATCTTGTATATGAGAACTATAGAACCAAAGAACATTGCAAATGGGATCTTATGTCAATATTTGCAGTGAGGTAGAGTTTGTACCAGCTGGAGATCCAGATCATATATTTTAAATATTAGGTTTCTGCTACTTTTTGTGACTTCAGGTTTTAAAATGCATTCTCTTTATACAAGTCCAGTAAAGCATGACATTAGGAAAGCTGAGTGATAAGAGGCTACATTAATTGTAAGAATTGCTTCCCATGACAGACTTTTAATCTTGGCAGAGAATCACAGTTTTGTTTCAGGAGGAAAGCAGAAATCAGCCTGACAGTGGGCCAACACTAGCTGGACAGTTATGACTACTCCTACCCTTGGGATCTTTGCATAGTTACATTTCTGTTACCTTAGCTATAAATCAACATGTGAGCACAGTAAATATTTAAATAGAAAAAAATCTGTGATCTGTGAAAAGAGTAGTTGTTTCCCCCCCCCCACACACACTGAATAGTTGTCCCATAAAATCAGGGAGGAGAATCTATATAAAAATAATTTATGGGGGTAGTGTATAAAGTCAAATTAAAAATTGGGGAAACTAAAAAACTAGCAACAGAGATATGCTGATAATATAATGGATTAAAGAACTGTGAAACAAAGATAACGGCATATTTCCAGATTCTTGACCATGTGCTATTTTAATTCTTACCTGTTCAATTTCAGAAATTTTTACTTGAATCACTGCAATTGTTATTTTATAATTAGTGAATTCTAGAGCCAATGAATTCTATTTACATTAACAAAATTACTCTCATGTAATTTGCAATAACAAGATATTCCTTCTTAAGTGAGAAGGTGGCAAGCATCTTAGAAGAGTAACTGCATGAAGAAAATACTTCCTCTGGCATTATACAATATTTTTATAATGGATGAAAAATTGAAATATTTTGGGATCAGCTTTAGATATGGTAAATTCAAATCAGAAATAATCTCACTGAAATTATACATAGATGTAATCAGTAGCAATTTCTTGAATTAATGGTAATGCTAGTATGAAAATCCTTTTCTTTTTATGTCTAATTGCTAAAATAGAGTTTATGCCTAATGAAAAGGGCTTCCATTTCTTCTAGTCTACAGCGTAAAATTTTTGTGCACTCTTTTTTTCAAGAAAAGATTTCTATGGAGAATACCTTTCAAATCTATTCCAAATATTTGCTACTGGAATGGCTTTATTCCAAAAGTTTTGCAAATGGATATTTTTGAGTGTTTCCAGAATTAATTCTGAAGTCTTTTCTTAGTAATATAGATTCAGCGAAAACTATCAGAAGTTTCAGCACATTGTCTCTTGTATACCTTAGCTTATTAGAGGACGATATATTGCTAGATCCTCAGTCAGCATAAATCAATCTAGTACAACCCCAAGGGTTTTTGCCAGCTCTGATCTAGTGTCTAGTCAATTCTTGGCCTGTTCACTAAAACAACAGATAAGTTTGCCAAATTGGACATAGTATCTTAATTTGACTGCTTCTGCTTTGATATAAAGAAAGTTGGCCTACAGTGTCAATTGATGTGTTGTTAGATGTCTCAGGTAAAGAACCTCCCCTGCCCTTAAATTAAGTTTGTTACCCCTTCTCCTATACTTGGTGGGGAGAGTTTCACCAAGTTTGTGCAAATTCAAATAGAAATCTGTCACTGTTTGTTCTGGATCTTGACCCAGCTTCTGCAGAAGTCAAGGGTAAACTCCCACCAACTGCTGAGACAAATCAGTCATCAAAGGCAAATGTCCCTGGAATACTAGTTCTTCACAGGGATATGCAGGAGATGATCACACAGCAAGACTAGTCATTATGTAGGAGGGAATTTTTCTGGGGATGAAGCATTCAGGATGTTTATCAGAGCTTTTGTCATATTATGTTCTGGAATTAGCACGCTTGTCTATTGCAGAAATCCTTTTATTAGCTGGCTTTTTGCCAGGTAGGATTTTTGTTTTCATACTACTTCACAAATTTCCCTGGAAACATTTGTTACTACAGATTGTGCCTGAATATTTATCTATTTTTCCGGTAAATGTTAAAAATTTGTTCATATTTACTAAAATGTAAAAAACCCAACTAACAGAAACAAACCAGAAAGCATTAAGGATTTTGGGTCTGATCTTTCGAAGCTTTTTCCTGGCCAACTTTGACAGTATTCTTCAGGAGAATTAAGCATACTGAAGTATGTATCAGCATTGGCCTCATCAACTGAAATGAAGTTTGGGTTCTGATAGACTCTTTGGGTAAGCCCCAGAATTAAGATCTCAAAAGGTGGATGCCACACAACTTGTGAGTCTTAAAGTATGAGGCTATTCTGATTTTCAGAAGAATTTACCTGTGGGATAGAAACCGGGTCAGGAAATGAGGGGGATTCCTGGAAGAGTGTCCCAGACACCTTTTCAAAGGCTGAAGACTGGGAGAGCAGAAGTACTAAGATCCTTATCCAACTTTTCCAACTTGTCTTCCATGATCTCATATTTACATTTCACTTTCCTCATCTTTTATTTCTTCTTCGAGACTCCTGTGGACAGCATCAGTATCACGGCTCCTGACAGTGTGCTGGCACAGGATAATATTTGTATTAGCAGTGTTGCTAAAGGATTTGAAAAGATTTGTCCTGTAATACCAGAACTGGATACTCAGGCATCCAGACAGTGTAAACTGGTGGTCAGTCCCACCAGTGTAAAGACTTAACGCATCATAACTGATGAGTGAGCGTTGGCTGCCTTTGTTATGGTTGGAAGCTGTGCCACATAAGATGCTCTACTTTTATTCCAGGGTATACAAGACATTAAAAAATTTCTGACACACTATGAAAAGATACCAGATGTCCTACGGTTAACCATACATCCAAGATGGGAATTTTTGCATGTTTATTATCCTAGCTGGCAACATTTTGTTATCTGTTTTTCTCTTTCTTAGTTGTATGAGTTAATCAGCTTTGTGGAATGCATGTTTTTGTCCACATAGTCTTACAGCCATGCATTTCTAGTCAGTGTTGGGACCTCACACATTTATCACACAATGATTATTCCCTATTCTTTGTGGACAGATGCTTGTTTCTAGAATAGAATTTTGCCACTTTGTCTAGTAATTTTTTTCTTCTTTTGCTTTGGGTATCAAATAAAGGTAATTTTTTGCCATGGAACTACTCCCTATTAGAGAACTCTTTGCTAAAAAGGATTTTATCTCATTCACTTGCAATCTTTCAATAATTGATGTGACTCCATTTACTTCAATAGATTTAGCTGGCTAAAAGGTGTTGTAGCAAGATTTTTCTTAAAAATAGATGTAATCTTTTCACAGCCAGTCAGAAACAGGTAACAGATATATCACAAATCTTCATTTGGACTTTGCTGCTTTAGAATTGCACAGTAGATAATAATGTTGTTATTATTATCTAGTCCTGTTTTTGCTGTTTTAATTTGCACATTTATCCTTACAGTAATTTTGTTTCAGTCAAAACAGTTTCATTTTTTTCAAAGTTTATCCTAGGATGATGATATGACATATCATTCTGAAGGAAAAGGTTGATATTTGTCAGAGACATAAAAGATTTGCTAATAATCACTTTGCAATCATTTTGGACCATAAGCTTTAAAAGGTAGCCAATCCATTATTTCTATTAGGAGTAATGCAGAGAAAATAGGATGTGAAGTTATTTAGATACTTCTTTTCTGAAACCAGTAGTTCTCATGAACGTGGGAGACTAGCTGTGGCTTGATTCGCGTGTGTTTTGTCAGAAACAGTCTCATGGTTTGAGGGATAATCTCATTTCACACGGTTCGGGGGGAGGGCAATTTTTAAGTGCAGTCAGTAAAATGACATTAACTACAGTGAATACGCATATGCAAACAAACACAAAGTCCTGTGTGAACTGATCCTCAGCTTCCTGTGGGAATGACATCTTCAATGGATTACATTTGAGCTCACTGAGAATCAGCCGAGATGACAGCTGAGCTGGAAGCTATGCCAGAATACTGGCTGCCGTCTGGTTTTGTATGTTTGTGATACCTATACTTAGCCTGCTGTCTGGAGTAGAGACAGTAAAAATGGAATGAAGTGTGACTGTAAAATGAGCTTGATGTGCGATTCTTCTGAGTAGTTGTAACATTATTAGAATAGAATAGAATAGAATAGAATAGAATAGAATAGAATAGAATAGAATAGAATCATCAAGGTTGGAAAAGACCTCCAAGATCATTGAGTCCAACCTTTGACTGAACGTCACCATGCCAAGTAAACCATAGCACTAAGTGCCACATGGAGTCATTTCTTGAACATTTACAGGGATGGTGACTCCACCACTTCCCTGGGCAGCCAGTCTGAATGCTTAACCACTCTTTCATTGAAGAAATTCTTCCCAATGAACCTCTCCTGGTGCATCTTGAGGCCATTTCGTCTTGTCCTGTCCCTAGTTTCCTGGGAGAAGAGGTTGATCCCCACCTGGCTACAACCTCCTTTCAAGTGGTTGTAGAGAGTGATTGAGGTCACCCCTCAACCTCCTTTTCTCCAGGCTAAACAACCCCAGCTCCCTCAGTTGCTCCTCATATGACTTGTGCTCCAGACCCTTCACCAGCTCTGTTGTCCTTCTCTGGATATGCTCCAGCTCCTTAATGTCTTTCTTCTAGTGAGGGGCCCAGAAACAAACTCAGGATTTGAGGTGTGTTCACCAATGCTGAGTACAGAATATCACTGTCCTAGTCCTGCTGGCCACAATGTTGCTGATACAAACCAGGATGCCATTGCCCTTCTTGGCCAGCTGGGCACACTGCTGGCTCATTAGGACCCCTAGGTTCTTTTCCACTGGACCACTTACCAGCCACTCTTACTCTTAGTCCATAGTGCTACATGGGATTGTTGTGACCCAAGGGCAGGACCGAGCAGTTGGCCTTGTTGAACCTCATACAGTTGGCCTTGGCCCATTGATCCAGCCTGTCCAGATCCCTCTGCAGAGCCTTCCTACCCTCTAGCAGATCAACACTCTCACCCAACTTGGTGTCGTCTGCGAACTGAGTGAGAATGCACTCAATCTCCTCACCCAAATCATCAATAGTGATATTAAACAGGACTCACCCCAATATTGAACACTGGGGAACCCCACTAGCGATTGGCTGCCAACTGGATGCAGCGCCACTCACCACCACTCTCCGGGCGCAGCCACTCAGACAGTTTTTAACGCAACAAAAAGTGCACCTGTCCAAGCCATGGGCTGCCAGCTTCTCCAGGAGAATGCGGTGGGAGACAGTAACAAAAGCTTTGCTGAAGTCAAGGTAGCCTACATCCACAGCCTTTTCCTCATCCACTAGGGTGGTCACCTGGTCATAAAAGGAGATCAGGTTGGTCAAGCAGGACCTGCCTTTCCTGCTGGCTGTGCCTGATCCCCTGGTTGTCCTGTATGTGCTGTGTGATCGCTCTCTGTTCAAACTGTTCCATAACCATATATCAAGCTGCTTCCTGAAATGTATTTTCTATTTATGAACTCTTTTATGGCTCTAGGACTTTTTTATTAAGTTGTTAGTACAAGTTGTTTTCATGCCTTATGCTTGGTGCATTTCTTGATAGCAAGGTAAGTTCTGAAAAGTAAAGTTCATTAAGTGTAGAAATTATATGCGCAGAATGGAATTAGCAAGTAATGTATATGGGCAACATAATACAAAGCCCTGAAGAGAGGTCTGGCTCTGACTTGCTGTCCTTTCTGTCTGTGAATATATACTTAGAACTGCATTACCTTGTTTCATCAGAAATCACTTTATACGTAGGGATGGTATGTGAACAGATTAAAATACAGCCTTTGCCCAAAAGCATGACAGTGATGTGTAAATCAGATGCCCTTAGTTCCTTCACAGCTGCTGCCACTATCTAATGCAATTAGGGTCTCTTATAAGTGATTTATTAATGTGAAAACTATAGCAGTGATATAACCTACATTTCAAAAAACAAAGAAAAAATTTCAAATAGGAATAAGAAGGTTTTTGCATACATTTATAAGGTTCTCTTGAGCCTTCTTTTCTTTAGGCTGAACAGTCCCAGCTTCCTCAGCCTTTCCTCAAATGTCGTATGCATATCATATTCATGGCTCTTGGCCAAATTCACTCCAGTATGTCCATGTCTCTCTGGTTCTGAGTGGCTCAGAGCTGTACCCAACAGTCCAGATGGTTCTCACCACTGTTGAAAAGAGCGGAAGGATCACCTTCCTCATCCTGCTGGCAACACTCTGCCTAATGCAACCCAGGAGGCTATTGGCTTTTGCTGTTATGGCCCTTTGCTAGCTTTTAACGTGCTTAATATGTAATTAAAAATAAATAACTTAATAAATGTTTGTTTTCAAAGCTAATGCCTAGGAACTGTCTTCTTTCAATTTATTTCTATACGAGGCTTAATGGTGGGACAAACTGCTGCAGATTTAGAGTATCATCTATCCTCGTTTGAATGTGCATATCCTCTTTTGAGGTTGCTAGTCTCTCAATGCTAAACAACTCCTTCAGGCCTGAACTGGAAGGAGTATTTTTCTTGACATTGTGCAACTGCCACAGTTCCATGGTTGCTCTGCAATCTTAAGGTTGTTTGACCCTAGCATGTGATTTGTGGATGTAGTGAAGAATATGTTCACTATGTCCTGCCTTTATAAGGAATCATCAGAAGTCACTGCTAATGGAGAGCCTGCTAACTGGGGAATGATTTCATATAATTCATCTCAAATGAAGTTCATTAGAGTGCACTGAACACTATGAATGTTAACAGCTGTCAATTGTAAAACAATAATTTATGCTAAAATCTCTAGGATGTAAAAGAAAACGGAGTAGCTTGGCAGTATGAAATGTTGTGTGTGAAGTAAGTTTTCCTTCTAATATTATTTTTGGCTTTTTATGCTTTGTACATTGAATCAGTGACACTTCATTGTAGGTGTATTTTCCTTGAATAACCTGAGAAAGTGAGGGCCAAATGGAAAACTTTTTAAAGGTCTTGTTGATTTTGTTTAGGAATAAGTTCTGTGATATACTTCATATGCTACTCAAACTCAAGTTGTTTGTCATAATTTAACAATATTTACAATGTGCACTTCATTCAATGCCCTTCTCATCTTGATTGAGCCTGCATTTTATACATTTTACATGTACAGAACATGTACATGTAGATGTAAGCTCTTCTTTTAATTAAATAAATTCTATTGGGGTTTTTTTGAAGGCTTTGAGAGATGGGACCAGACCTGTATCTACCTTTAAAACACAAAAAATATAAAAACTCTGTTATAAACAGCTGAATGCAGCAACACAATCTGTCTTTAGTTGGAACAATAACTTGGATTGGACTCAAGAACAGCCCCTTTTCTTACCGTGAAAGGAAGACGATTTGAGATGAGTAGCACTGTAAAACTTCTGTGTGACACATTTGAAAAAAATGATTAAGGATGTTATGTAAACACTGTGTCTTAGTGCTCTGCAGAGGGAGGCCTGCTCCCATCTTTTGGTCATAAGCAGGAAATCTGCTGGTTTTATCTACACATTATGTTTTATCCAGGGCTACATCTGGATGGGGACTCCAGGTCTCCTGAGGGAGTAGATCATGTGCATTAAGAGATCCAAGCAACCATGACCTATTCTGTTCAGTGATAGAATAAGACCTGGATGCTGTCTCCAAAATCTTTGCAGCATGTAGTTTTAAAAGGCATTGGTAAGTGCCACTGCAAGAATGTAAAGGGAAATAGGGGTTCCTTCTTCAGGTACAGATCCTTTTCAAGGAACAGAAGCCTCCACTTATACAGCTTATTTGTGCCAACTTTCATAAAGTGCATTACTTTTGTTTACATTACATGTGTGCAGTTAGAAATTCACTATTAGAAGTTCTAGAGCTGTAGACCTAAGCATATTTCAAACACTAATCCATTCTCTTTCTTACAGATGATTTAGGACATTATTCACTGAAAATAGAAAGAAAATTTCTTAAATACGCTCCAGTACACCATAGATACAGTGTTACTTTTTTGTGTTGAAATTACTGTAATTGACTTTACTTCTACCTGCAACATGCATTAATGTAATAGCTGCAGTAAAATTCTCACAAATCAGTAAACACTATTTTTTACATGATGTGTCATCCACAGCCCGTGCATAACTGGAAAAAACCTTCTGCATACAGATGCTTTGGTCTTCAGACAAGGAACTGGACAAAATATTTCTCCATAGTTTACCCACTTGACATGTGTAAATAGATAGTCTTCGTTCTTTTTGTCTCAGAGCATCATTCTCAAACTCTATGTCACTCTCGCAAGTTCAATCCTCATGTCCCTGGGTGTAACATTACTATTACCTGAAGTAAAGAAAGAAAACAAGCTCTAACCCCAACAGACTGTAGCGAAACCAGGGGCAAGGGAAAGGGAAATCAGGCCCAGGTTTTTTAAAGTGCAGCTGTGACGGAAATGAGGAAGGAAAGAGAAATGTGGGAGGATGAGTAACAAAACCAGAGAAGTGTATGGAAACTACTGAATTTTCTCAGGGGCATTCTCCACCCCATAGCACAATATGTTTGTTAACTTTTCAAATCTCAAACATAATTATAGAAAATCTTTCTCTGTTTCCCCCACTGTACCCAGTATGGGTTTCACCTATGTGCCATTGACCTCTTTGAAAGAATCTTAGTGTATCATTTGGCTAGTAAATGTAGATATCGAAAATTTATGGCAAAATGGCTTTAATCCATAGCTAAAATATCTGGCAGGAGATTTGATTCTTCTAGTGAGTTAAGCCTGGGGCAAACTGCTGTGTTTTCCTGGGCTAAGTTTTCTTCCAGGAAAGGAAACTTTTGCAACTGGCCTAATCCTTTGAGCTTTCAAGCAGGGAACTTGCTCTTTCTTTGTTCTCACAGGATGTTTCTCAGCAAGCAAGTGTATTTATAGTAAATATGGGAAGATACAAAATTAGATTTAATTTGCCTCATTGATAAGTGAGATAAAACATATAAGCATTACAATGAATGTGTCCCAAAGCTTCCCAACCATAATAGGACTCATTTTTTAAAGCAGAGCCTGTACCTTCTGAAAAAGAGACTCTAATTTTTTCAAGTCCCAAATACTAAAAGGAAAAAAGAATCTCAGTATTTAGATGTGAAATATGGATGAAAAATGTAAAAGGACCTAGCTATAGCATCCAACAAAGTCACAAACAAAACTCAATTTTATCCATATTTAACCTGCTTACATATTTGTAGTCACATCTCAAAGGAATTTTAATGGAGATTCTTGTTTAGGACATGTAGTGACTGAAACCAAGAAGTTTCCCTGGACACGAATCTGTTTTGTAAAGAAATTGATTTCAGTTTATATTTAGTCACAAAACTCTTTTTCACAGGCTAGCAGCTTGAGAGCAAGTGTAGGCAGTGAGTCTAGAAACTTTGTTTGGGCAATATTGTGTCCAGATGTGCTTTCTGCAAATAAATGGAGTCCAGAAACTGAGATTTTGAATTACGACCCCATTTAAGATGAGACATAAAAGGCTCAAGGACCGATACTGAAACCTCAATTCTTCAAGGGGCAAAATGGTAAATGAAGATTTGCTGAGGGCTGATATTTGTGTTTCAAACCTTCCCTGTGCCAGTGTGAAATAATGTGTAGAAGCACTATGTAAGCATGAATGAGCAGCCCATGGACAGTAACACAATACAGAAATGTGTTACTGCATGGTAACCGAATTCTGACTGCAAGTGAGGACAGAGCCTGCAGTGACATGCCACAGGTACTAACCAGGTTGCAGCATGAGTCTGGAGCCCCTTTGGGCAGTGGCCACATGCCACTGCTAAGGCCTTCCTTTATATCTTGGCTTAACAGGGCATGAAACCTCATAGTGCACTGGCAACCAAAATCTACACAGGCATGTATGCGTTTTGTAAATTGATGTGAACTGTGTTTGAAGACACCACAACTAATACAGCCAGTTCTTTCATTTTCCCCTTAGCTCTTTGAAAGATAACACTCCTGAACATCTCCTCTTTTACCTCATCAAATAGGAATTAAAAAATAAAATATGTTTATAAAACTTGACATTGTGCTTAGACTTTCAAAATGACAAAATGGGTATGACAGGCAGAAATATGTTCTCCAGGGAGACTCAACACCAGCAAACATTGTATTCTGATTTTTAATTGAAAATTATATGCCTTCCAAAGAAAGGGCTGACTTTTTTTTGGTTATCCGTGTTAACTTTCCTCCTCACTTTCCTCCTGTTTGAAGTCAGGAGATCCTTAGAAAGGCTGCAATAACCTGCAGCCTGCAATAATTAGTGTAATTACAGTGATAATGTAGACAAAAGGAAACTTTCTATTATTTATCAAATACAGGAACAAATTTATCAAATACAGCTGTATTTATCAAATACAGCTGTATTTATCAAATATAGCTGTATTTATCAAATATAGCTGCTTTCCCACTTTTTCTTCTTACATTCTGCTGGACAAACAGGGAGTGATAAGTAATCACCCTGCATGGAAGTTACTTCATCGTGGTCGTTTAGCCCTGTGCAATCCTTGAGGTGTGAGCTCTGAACTACAGGAAGGTGCTTCCATCCAGGCTGCTGCAGGACAATTGTCAGCTCATATGTCTCAGCATGAGTTGAGTTTTTCAGGATAAAAAAATCACTAAGAAATGCAGAATAACTTAACTGGTGAATTAATTGCCCAGTAAATAGTACATTTCTCTTGCACTGCATATTTTAAAATCTGACTGGTTATAACAGATATAACATCTCTGCAAACCTGGCGTTGATATGGTCTTTATTACTGTATTTATGTAAAGCATATATCTGAGTTTACTCAGTTATTGTATCTTGTTCTGTGACAGAAATCTGTGATTTAGATTGTGCCAGCAATATGTGATTGTGCCAGCACAGGAATACATGTGAAGCTTTAATCAATCTGAATGTTTTACTTCAATGCACTTAATGTGATACACACAGAAAATATGAAGTACTCTTGATACTGTTACATATAACTGGTGTTTTGGAAAGCTGCCATATCTAAATGGAATTCATACACAGGAAAAAAAGAGGGTTCAAAATTTCAGTTAGAACAGAAAGAAAGGTAGAAAGGTGCACAAAGCGAAGGCCCTGCACTGGGGGCAGTTACTTGATCAAATAATGTAGATTACCTTAGGTGGGATGGAAACTCATCAGCGCTCAGGGCAGCCCCTGGAAAGTTTTCTCTTTATGAATAGGATAGACCCTGAGGAATAGAATGATAATTAGTGGTTAGCAAACTAGACATTGCTAGGACACCACTAAGACACCTCTTGGGCCAATTTGTTGCAGGAACAGCGTTCACTCCTCAGAGCAATGTGTGCATACACCACTACCCATGGGAAGTAGAGGAACTTTGTTAAACTTCTCTGAGGATATGTTCTTGAGCAGAGTCCTTATACATGGATATATTTCCCCGGAAAATGCAACGTGTCAGAAAGAAATGAAAAACACCAGAATGTCTGGAAAAGGAAAGGAAATAATATAATCAGTCTTGGATAATGTGAATAAGAAATTTGAAGAAAACTGGACTTTAAGGAGAAAAAAAGATTAACTGAAAAATATCATGACTTTGACATACATTTTAGAGTGTGGAATCTTTATTGTACCTGACTAGAAACAAACATCAAAATTTCACTACTGAGCATTTATGGTTTATATAGTAACTACTGTTGGAAAGGAAATGCTGAAATTTTTTATTTAGCATGAATTTTCTGATTCGAAAAGTCAATGAGAGAAAGAAGGAAATATATAAAGAACTAGCTTGTAAGACAGATACATCTGCCCCAGACATACAGCCAGAGGAAAATTTAAGCCCCTAAAGAGTAACTGAGCAAAAATAGGGAGACAAGTTGCTTTAGATTTTGCAAGGCTCAGTTTTGCATCTGTCATGCAGAGCACTCACTGCCAGCAGGCAAGAGGCAGAAAGAAGACAGTATTCTGCTGTGCTATAGAAACGCTGAGGATAATGGACACAGGACAGGGTAGTGTGGCAAAAGCGGCAGGATGCTATTTGTGTATGTGTTATTAGACTGTCAGAGGTGCTGTATGTAACCTAGTCTGTATGTTACATAGTTTGTAACTTCTCCCTCTTTCACTGCTCCTTTTCTTTCCTGTTACATGTTAAAGATATTCTATCATTTTGTGTATCTTCCAGGAGCATGCTACCTTTCTGAAAATCTATGCTATGATCTGACCTTAAAACCCTAGAATCATGGCAAAACAAAATGGCAGGTGATAGACATTTCAGATTCTCAAAGAACAAACAAAACCTTCTCCTTCACTTTAGACATCTAAAATGTGAGCATCTGTTCTCTGACTAGTCAGGCTTATTTCATCAACATAAATGAAGAAAATCAACACTTTTACAGTTTGATAGGATTCATCATGTGAATGTCTATGCTGTGGTGAATCCTGTCCTAGATGTGACTCATTCTCTTATTGATGGCAGAAGGAACCAAGGATGATGAGCTTGGACATAAACTTATACCTTATAGGTATCCAAAGCTAAATGAAATGACTCTTGGCAAGGTTGTGCTTTGTGAGCAGATAACTAATACATGTTTTGTGCCATTTTGTTTTGCAGTATCCCAGTGAAGGGTTAGCAGTTAAGGGGTGTTTAAAAATGTCTGCTTCAAAATGCTTTCCATAGTAGCAAAGAAGGAGGATATGTGATAGCAACCATAGTACCTACAATGAGTGCCAACTCTTCCTTTCCTGTGAATGGTTAGTTAAGTCAGCACAGCATTTCTTTAAACTAACCAGAACCTTATGAATATCCCTACAAATAACATGAGCTCAGATTTTAGCAGGAATGACACTGTTAATTGAATGCAGATGGTTTAGGTTGCTGATCAGCTAAATAATCAGATAAGTAAGACTGACCTGATACAAAGGAAATTACAACATCGGCATAAAGAAAATTATTGTTGTTCCTATGTAAATTAATCATCTGTAATTCACTCTGCTGGGTATGTGTGTTTTGTCACAGTTGGCTAAAGTCATTCCAGACCATTCAGCTCAGGTACTATTTCTAACTGCTGTTCATCTGGCAGTGCCAGACCTGTAAAATCCTCATAGCTTCTCTTCTGCAGAAGTTTCTTTCTTTCTTTCAACTCATGGCACTATTTGATTATATTTAAAATATTAAAGGCTCTAGAGTAAAACCCATATGTGATTTGAATGATGACAACATTTTTGCTGCTGTTGATGGTCTAAGTGAACTGAGGTGTCCTGGAATCATCCTACTGATTACAAGACAAAAGCCAAACTTAGGGGCAGGCTGACCAATCCTCCTTGGTTCCTCTAGGCTCGCATGTCAGATAGCAGGCTCCTCCACTAAAAATTATTAGTGGATTAATTTTCTCCTATCTGGGAAGATGCTTCCAGCCTTGTTCTCAGGACCTCCAAGCTACCCTTCTATATGAGTATGACAAAAACTGAGAAGAAATAATTTCTCATCTCATTTCACCCTTTAGTCTTCTTTAGACTTTTTCTCACTGTGCCACATTAAGCAAAAGGACTGATCAGGCTTATTCGGTTACAGTTGGTTGCATACATAGCCTATATGTGCAAATGTCTTCTGCTTAGGCTGTCTCTCTGAAGATGGACCTAAGCTGATCAATGAACCATAGAGACCCTTCTCTCAGTTCCACTTTGTTTCTGATAATATATAACTCTATGGGTTGCATTCACTGGTCATAATGAGTATGTCTACAAGGTCAATGTTCACACGAGTCATCGAGGTGCCTTTTATCCTCTAGTGTAATTCAACTCATCCTGGAATAGATAACCATAAGTGCCTCACAAGCTACTTCTGTGATATCCTATTTCAATAATTTCCCATTTGTTCAAATGAGGCCTCATTAATGCTAGATGAAGTCCTACAATAACTTCATAACTCAGGAGACATGTCCTGGGACTTAGTTTATTCTGTTTTGTTGCTGCAAAATAACATGCAGATGGTTATCATGAGCAATCACTCCCAGTTCACTTCCCTGACCTATGTCCTGTGACATTAACATTAGACATTGTAAACCTCAAGTGCATTAACATTTGAGAGCTTTCATCTTAGCAGTCGTATAGTCTCAGCGAAAGACATTCATTAAACCCAGCTCATACTCACAATGAGTAAACTTTCTCATTAATGTTTCCCAAAGGTCAGGGAGATGATGAAGGAAAAATTCTGTAGTAGTAATTAATAGTAATGGCTTCAATTTATAAAGCACTTGTATTTTCAGTATTCCAAAGTATATTAAAGTATGTTGAATAAAAGCGTTTGTACCTGATGTTACAGAAAAACATGAACATCACTGAAATGGAATTTTGAATAATTGCCAGACTGCACTATGTATCATAATTTTAACTAATACTTTAAAAATTTCCACTAAAATACTATTATGACTGGTTCTCCTAAACATGACCTTAAAAGCCCAGGCAACAAGTCAGGCCTATGTTAATATGATACTACTCAAAATGGGGACTCAGAGATGTCATGATTTTTTGACATAGGCATGGTACAAGTTATTATGAAGCCATTTTCTTTTTCCTTTTCTGGCAAGTGTTTCCAGGATGCTGTCACTGGAAATACTCCATTGTGCCCTGAAAAATAAAGGAGTCTTCTCATTAATTTCCTTATCTTGACAGCTAATAAGCAGGATTTCTCAAGGAAAAGCTGCCTTACACAATTTGCTGTATTCTTATGGGGAAACTGAATCTTTATAATGACAATTTTCCATAAGAGACAGAGCATACAAAGCTTCATTTCTCTGCAAAGGGCAGTAGCATAAACAAAAGCTACACTGCCTACACACCAACAAAAGCACCCACCTTTGACAAGTAACATCTAGCATCACTTTACGTAGCCACATAGTGTGAAAAAAGTCTAAGACCTAATAACTACACAAGCTAATCACCACAGACAGGTCTAACCAGAAAAGCAATTATCCTGGGAATCCATTTCTTGCTGAACAGATCCACTCTTTAGTCCTACCCTACAACTGAAAATTGCCACTGACTTCAGCTGACTCTGAAAAGAGTGTAATTTGTATTTAGGACTATATGCAAGTGACAACACTGAATTCTTGGTGTATGTTGTTCCTTTTAGCACTGCAGAGCCAACAAAGGGGTCTGCAAGAGGGAGTTAGATATGAGGCAGGCTTGTGCTTCGTCAGCAGATCTGTCTCCTCCCTTCTGATTGCAGTTTCCTTATGGCTGATGATGATTATGAGCCAGGAAAAACTCACAGCTGTTGTTCCAAAAAGCTCTATTAGAACAGGGTAAATAAAATCCTGTGTCACTGGAAGTCAGTTAACATGAAATGGTCTGATGCTGATTTTGCAGGCTCATTTTTTAGTGTCCATCAAATATAAAGTTTAAGAATGAAGATCTACATTATAGACATCCCATTCACATCCTCTGCTTCAGGGGCAGAAAGTAAAGCTTCTAGCTGTTCTTATACTTGTTTTAATTTGTTCAGTTTTTAGAAATGTTGATAAGGTTACAAAATACTCCCTGGCTGAAAGCATGGAAACGGAGGGGTTGGTTTTGATATGCACAGTCTCCATTCACAAAAGAGGCCCCAAATCTGCAAATTTTTTTCCCTTATATAACTTTATAAAAATTATTGATATTAATTATAATTTATTGTTGTACAATATAAAATTATATTTTATATAATAAAATATAAAATTACTGAAGGAGTTTTGTGTGCTTTAGCAGAAAAATGGGACTGCCTTGAATGACAACAACGAAGAAGATAGGGAAGAAAAGGCTACTGCAATGCTGCCACTTACTGCCTGAAGAGGGAAAAGCTGCTCTGAGCAATTATCCACTTTCTGCTTTCCAATGTGCTCAGAGAAGAAGCATCAAATTGTATTACAGCCAGGAAAACTGTAATGTCAGGAAAACAGTAATTTTTTGTCTCTTGTATTTATTGAGAGCCTAAGGTCTCCAGAGCAGGGATTGACTACTGCTGTGAGGTTCTGTGTAACATGACAGACTTCTGAATACCATCTTAATCTTCATAATAAAGTAGTTAAAGAATATGAAGAAGCAGAGGGTCACAGTCACAGAGTTACACTTGGCTATGCAGCCGTAAGCCATTTATGGTAGTTGGTGTTTTAGTAATGGAGGTAGAATTAGACAGTAAAAAAGAGAAGTTGTATGTAGAGGAGTTACATGATAGTTCTGATGGAAGGTGGCATGTCCTGTGGAATGACAATGAGCTCCAAATGTCCATGTTTTCTGCTTCTTTAAGGTCTTGCAATAATCATAGAGCTGTTCTGCAAATAAAATTATGAAAACTTGGAGTAACTGCAGAATATAAACTACTTATCACCTATATCTGCCTGTGCTCTGCAGACAGGTGATTTAGTCTGCCCTTTCTGACGTGAAAATTTATTGTTGAAAATGACATTTGAACAGCTGGCGATGTTTGGAAATTCCCTCTTTACAGATCAGAAACTGAAAAGCAAGGAGACAAAGTCCTACATCAACAAAGTACACAGCTTATGATGTAAAGACAACTGAATAAATCTCAAGGGAATTGTATTACAGGAGAATTATCTGAACTTCAACTTATGGAGTTGAAGGTTGTTATCAAAATTGCTTGATAGTTGAATCAAGAATATTTTTTAAATGTTGGTAGTCACACTGTATTACCCAAGACTTGGATTCAGCTATTTATTCTTGAACATAGACCATTAAATTCTAATATTTGTGGGCTTCTAAAAGAATTTAGTTTAATTGAATAAATACGTCTGTCACCTAAGCCATGAACACAGACTTTATGAGCAGGTAAAGTCTTAGAGAAGTAAATAGACCTAATGATGTAATAGACCTTATGGTCTATGTTTGCCATCAACAAGTATTTTTAAGCTTAATTGGCATTTACAGCAGCTGTACAGGCACAGAAAAGCAGGAAAAACATCAACTCTGTCAGTAAAAAGACCTTTAAAGCTCTTTCACAATGAGTATTTCAGTGTCAGAAATACTTTCTCATACAAGCAACCTTCTAAATAGGCTAAAATAACGATATCTATCTAACTTCTGGCAGATATCTGAAAAATCTACATTTACACTTTATTTATCCTGGAGCCAAACACCTAAATGCACGTGTTTTCAGTTGCTAGTTGTTTTATGACTAATTCTTTCTATTTTTTGCTTTTCAGTCATAATCAGATGAAGAACATCTCTGACAGAGCAGTTTTCTGCATTATGTATTCAGTGTAAATGCTGTGTTTTTTCTGAACATGTGGGTTTAATTATGTTTTTGAAAGATTTCTTCCTCCAGCTTCTCCATGCTGTGGCTGCAAAGAAATAGGGAGAAGTGAGAAAATGAGAAAGATAAGAGCACCTTTCAGATAGTTCTGCTAGATACCTGTTACAACTTTCTCACTCACCGCTCAGACATTTGCTTGTTTTGACTGGATCAGTTGCAGGGTTTCATGCCCTTTAAGCTCCATTAGTCTCTGGATGATGACTGATTGCTATTCTGACCTTCATGAATGCCCAACTATTAGTCCCACATCTGACAGCCTTTGCAGCAGTGGGACTCCCACACTCAGTGCAAAAACCTACCCAGGCCACTGATGTACCACTTGGGTATGTCCCCAGTCATGTATGACCTGGGTTTAGAGACTGGGTTTCTAATGGCACTCTGAGGACTGAATAGTACAGCATTTGCTGAGTTTTGAGAGAGAATGGTGATCTAGTCTTCTGGACTCAAAATGCATGATTTCAGCATAAGAAGAAGCTAGAAGCTGTTGCTATGCCTATATTAGCAATGTGACATATGTGATGTATTAGGAACAGCTTTGAAGGGACTTAGCATCCATGCTTCACATTATTTTGGGCAGATTTTAGACTAGCAGCAGCTGGTAACCAGCAGATCCTAGGAAGACAGAGTAACCTTTTTACTGTGCCAATCTCCCTCCTGTGCCGCAAGACACCATTGCACAACTGAAAACCATAGACTTCCAGCCTACAGGCAGACCCTTTCTCTCAGCCACTCCAGGTTTTTTCCAAGGAAAGGCCACACATGTCCCACCAGAACTCCTCCTGGAGTAGGTAGTGGGGCATCTCTTGAAAGAGAACAACAACTCCTCCCAGTTTTGTGTCATCTGCAAACTTACATATTATCCCTTCCAGTCCTGCATCCAAGTCATTTATGAAGGTCTTGAAGAGCACAGGGCCTAAGATGGAGCCCTGTGGAACCCCACTTGTGACAGGTCACCAGTCTGATGTCACCCCATTCTCTATTACCCTCTGTGCTCAACCTGTGAACCAATTGCTCACCCACCACATGATGTGGTGGTCCAGCTCTGTGCTGGACATTTTGTCCAGAAGGATCCTGTGACAGACAGTATCAAAAGCTTTATTGGAATCCAAAAAGATTACATCAACTGGCTTCCCTTGATCCACTAGGTCGGTTACCTTGTTATAAAAGGAAATCAGGTTTGATAAGCAAGACTTTCCTCTCATGAACCTGTGCTGGTTGTTACCACTGACTGTGTTATCTTTCAGATGTTTTTCAATACCTCCCAGAATAATCTTCTCCATAATTTTACCAGGCACTGAAGTGAGACTGACAGACCTGCAGTTTCCAGAGTCCTCCTTCTTGCCCTTCTTGAAAACTGGGACAACACTCACTCGCTTTCATTCAGCTGGGACCTCTCTAGGTTCCCAAGACCACTCAAGAATCATCGAGACAGGTTGTGCAATGACATCAGCCAGTGTTTTGAGGATTCTGGGCTGAATTCCATCAGGCCCCATAGATTTGTAGGGATCCAGCTGGAGCAGCAGATCTTACAGAATTTTAAATCATTCTTACAGTCATGGTCCTCCAGTTCAGGGCACTGAGACCCCCTTGGTCTGTAATCTGTAGAAGACAGAGGCAAAGAAAGCTTTAAACACTTCTACCTTGCCTCTGTCCCTGTTTGTGAGGTGACCATCCTCATCCTATAACAGGCCAATGATATTCTGTACTGCCTATTGCCATTAATATATTTGAAAAAATTCTTTCTATTGCTCCCCACATTTCTGGCCAGCTTCCACTCCAGCTGAGCTTTGAGTGCATGAATTTTCTCCCTGCAGTGGCAAGCAGCATCTCTATATTCTTCCTATGTCCCTTGAACTGGCTTTCACTGCACATACACCTTCCTTTTTTTCCTTATTTCCAAGAGAAGATCCCTGCTCAACCAAGCTGGCCTTATGCCTCACCTGCTTGACTTCTGACACTTGGGAATTGCCTGCTCCTGTGCCCTTAGGAGGTGATGTTTAAAAAATGACCAGCAGACTGAATTCCCTGAGCAGCCTGAATTCTGCTCTCCTCATGTCCAGAGTTGAGGTTTTGCTGGCACTTTTCCTCCTGTCAACAGAGATTTTAAACTTGATCACTTTGTGGTTGCTGTGGCCAAGACTGGCACCAATCTCCACTTCACTCACAAGATCTGCTCTGTTGACAAGCAGCAGATTAAGGAGGGCATCCTTCCAAAGTAGCTCCCTTGGGACCTGTTCCATAAAGTAGTCATCCAGGTTTTTTAGGAATCTTCTGGCCTGGGTTCTACCAACTGTGTGATGCTCTGAGGTAATTTTTGGCAAGTTGAAGCCCCCCATAAGGAGAAGGTCAGTTGATTTGCAGGTGTGCCTTAGTTTCTCAGAGAATAATTTATGATCATAGTCATCCTGGCTAGAAGGTCATAGCAGACTACCACAATGACATCTGCATTATTTGTTTGTTCCTTGCTTTTCACCCAGAGCTCTCAACTGTGCCTTTGCCAACTGTGAGCTCCATACATTCTAACCCTTCTACTACATACAGTGCCACACCTCTGCCTCTTCTGCCCTGTATCTGTCTATCTCATTTCTTATTTCTCTGTGCCCTTTTCTTTCTCTTTCTATCTCTCCTCTCTTAAGGTAAATCTTAAATCCCAGAACAGTATTTTCCCAGTTGTAGTTTTTCCAGTTACGATTTTTCCAGTTATTATTCTAGAGTTGTTAAAAATAAGTTGCAACCAGACATGTCTATCTCATATTGGCCTTTTTAGCCACCAATGCACTTGCAACAAATGTGGGTAGAGCCCTCCTCAAATCTTCGTTCGCGAAACCTAGCCATGACCATAAAAATAAGTAAAAAAAAAAAAAAAAAAAAAAAAAAAAAAAAAAAAAAAAAAAAAAAAAAAAAAAAAAAAAAAAAAAAAAAATTATTATAGTTTTTATAATTGGTTATGTAGTGTCGTTTCACTTTAACCCACTTCAAGGGATCCTTTGTAAAGAACATAGTTGCCCCACCTCAGAAGTGGGTTGTGACAGGGTCAGCTGTCCAGTCTATGTCTCCTCCCAGCTTCTTCTTGAACCACCAGCCTCCTCAGTGGTGAGGTGAGATGAGGAGCAGAAAAGACCTTTACATTGCACAAGTGCTGCTCAGCAATAGCTAAAAAAATCCTTCAACACTGTTTTCAGCATAAATCATACAAGTTACTAGGAAGAAAATTAACTCTATCCTAGCAAAAACCATTACAAAAACTTTTCATATAGTTCTTTTCTTATTTCAACATTTCCCAGAAATTTTTTAGATGTGTTTTCAGACTATCATTCTGCTGCTATGCATGTAATTGAAGTCTATTGACTTCAGTAGTGACTATAGTATGAAACATAATTGAATATAAGCTGAATGTATTTAACAGCACTCCAAAAAGAACACACTTTTCCTTTGTTTTCAGCAGCTGTACCTCATGGTCCCCCTCTCACACCCTGCTGCCAGTGTGCTGGCTGCCAGAGCCAGCAGAAGGAGGAAGCAGCACCAGAAGCTATCCCAGGGTGACGATGCTGAGCTTAAGGGCAGTGAAATTCTAATTAATGCACTGACAATACACGGCCTCTCAAGTTCTTATACATTCTTATGAACAATATCCTACTTTCTCTGTTCCACTTGGCTTTCTTCAATAACCTCACTACCCTCACTGTTTTCCTTTACTCTGCACATCTGGTCAGAAACCACTATTATTATTGCTTCTAAGGGATAGATTTGTGACTCTATGGCTAGAGCAAAAAAAAAAAACCAAACAGGTCACTGTTTCCTTGCTGATCAAAAATGTTGTATGGAGGGCTGTGTTTTATGAACAAGAGAAGTCATGATGGATGCCATGAGCACTTGGAAGAAATTGCTGTTGTTTGTAGTAAGGTATTACCTCAAAGACAGAGATATATCAAGTCATGAGCAGCAGCCTGGATGGTAATTGCCTCCTGAGGTTTGCACTTTGCTATTTACTCTTTCGCAAAAAAGAGTCTCATATAAAAAAAAATGAAGGGCTGAAACCTTTAGGGGAAAGAATATGTGCGTATAAATATACATTTAAGCATGTAAAGAGATTGTTTGCAAAAGCAGTTAAGGTGAGTGAATGGATGAAGATGGCTAGGAAGCAACTTTCCTCATTAGATTCATAGAAGTGAGTTTTGAAGTTTTGGAGGAAGTGGTGCTTGACTGGAATCTGTAGTTTTGAAGTATGAAGGAAATTATTTATAAAACATGCGTGTCTCTGCAGACAATATTCTATTGCATTGGTGCATAAGAGTATATTTACACATATCACGCAGGTATCATGGAAGATGACATATGATGAAGGGCATGGGGGGAGTGAACACAGAAATACCCACTGAAACACACGGAAAACATCACTGGGCAAACGCATAATGCTTTTTTGTGACTCTTTTGTAGAGAAAATGCTGTGTGAACTCCAGAGTACAACTACGGGGGGGTATATTATAGACCTGAGTTTGCATTCAGATCTCATCCTGTTTAGAAGATCATCTGGTTTCAAACTACAAACATAAGACTGTGTTCATATGTTTCTGTAATTTTGTTCCATTAAAAACAGCAAAGAAACATATCTCAGATCTCATGCAAATACGGAGCAAAAACTCAGTTTAGAAATTATCAACAGTTCCAATAGGAAATGTACCATGAATTCACTGAGTAATTTTCAGAAGATATTGGTATGATTGGGATACACTACAGTTAGCATCTTCTCTTTCTAATAAAATGGTAAATTAATTTGTTGAAATAAAAATATTGCAGTTGATTTAGCCAAGTACAACTAAAAAGAACAAACTTGTGAAATACTTACTGCTAATAGAAATGTCACAGTAAATCACAGTGAGCACCTGAATTAAGTGAAACTTTATCCCTAGTATAACTAGAGATACCACAAGATCCAGAGCCTGAACTTTGTATCTCATGCCATTTTAAAGACTTCAGTGGCTAAAGAAAACTCCTATTTTTGCAAGACATCAGTCCATGAGATTGAAATTCCGTGTATCCTGAAATTTTGGCATGTTAAAATATTTTTATTAACATACTTTTAACCTCTCTGTTTAATATTTTTATTTTTAATTTTTTTTAGTGGAAAAGAAACTGACTTATGCTTATGTGTGCTAAAACTTTTTCTTTTCAATTTTTGTCTATACAGATTTTCAGGAAATAATTATCCCTAGATGCGGGTGAAACTTAATAAAGGAAAATTTCACTCCTTTCAGATACACATTGTGATGAACATTTGCATACATTTTCTCTTTTTTCACATTATTTGTAAACATATAAGATTACATGATCAATAAGTCCATTTGTGTGCTATACCATGAATGAACAGTTGTACTTAATAACAAAAAATAGTATTTGGGATTGATATTTGTGATTTGGATTAGATAGACTAGCAGATTGTGTATAGCAAAATATCAGAAAACAAGAGGTACCTTGAAAACAAACAGTAAGGCAAATGCATTGTTTATGATATACAAGTCAAAGTTAAGATATGTTTTATAATACAGATCAACTGTTTAATAAGCTGTGTTCCTTAGAGATATTAATTGCAATTTACTCCCACTTATCTAGGTTTGACAAACTCAAATTCCCACATCTTTCAGCAAAAGTCCTGCTCAGCTATTAACATCATGGGAAATGTGTTTATAGACACTGTCAGGCCCTGTAGTTAGAAGAGTCAGCAAAACTTACCCATTCATGTTTCTCATGAGCTTTTTCCCTCTCTCCCCCCCTCCTCTCCAACTGTCTCAAACAAAAAGCTGGGTCTGTGTTTGTAGTGTACTGTGAACTGTTTCATTGCTAGCAATTAAAAACAAAGCAAGTCAAACATTTGTGGGAATTTATGAAGTGGCTATAAATCCAGCACATGCCATCCACATTCTTTTCAAACCTCTTCATATAACCTCTGCTTTTTTGTTCTGGATAAAGAGCATTGACTCTGCTAAATATGACTGCTTGAAAGAAGGAAAATCCCTATCTCATGTAGCATGCCCCCCTCCTCCCTGTCCCCCTCACATCCCAACTTTATAACAGGAGATTAGGAGGTGGGAGTGTAGTTCACCAAAGCAACCTAAACACTACAAAATCAGGAGACTATAGATGACACAAAGCTATCCTTGCTATTGTCAGACATAACAATAAGCTTAGGAAAGACCCGAATAAAAGGAACTAAGACAGAGTGTAGTTGCACAGAATGGTACAGAAGAAGTGGGAATTTAAGCCATTATAAATATAGTGTCATAGTACTTACACTATTGTACCATTGAAATAAAATAGAATCACTGCAACTGACAGCAGTGTTTGGCCCAGTCTGACTTAATCAGAACAGAAGTCAAAAGAGTGAAGTTTGCAGCTTGCTGTGCTAGTGAATATCTTGGAGAAAATGTAAAACTCTATTCATGCTTCAAGACTCTCCTTTGGCACTGTAGGGAGAACTCTAAACCTGACTACTGTCTCACCAGTTGAGGACTTCCCACTTACAGAGAGTTGTAACCTGCATACTTGGAGGATGACTTGGACTTGTCTGGGAGGAGAGCGAGGCAGTGAGCCCACCCTGTGCTGTACTCTAGCAGTACTCTAGCAGCCATCAGCTGGTACCTCCTCAGGGACGTTCTGACAGCTGAGGGGACTGAGGGTTCATCCATACCCTGGAAACTAAGGAAGGGAAAAGAAACTCTGGCTTACTAGCTATTGATTATGTATAACATTTGGTAAAGCATTTAGTAAACTATATTCTGTATATTTATGTTCTTTATGCACGATTCAGTAACAGAACAGTGTAATAACTACTAGAAGCAGAGAGAGAGCTAGCTAAAGGCATCAGCCCCTCCAGTTTGAGAATTTTGGTAAAAGGCTCAGGTACTGAAGCTAAACACTTTTCATGGAGAGCACAGTTGAGGTGAGAAGGCAGCAGTAAATAGTCAGTCCTCCAAACCAGGCACCAGGGAAAGGGAAATATGAACTTCACGCCCTGACTGACAGACTTCATAGACAGCACAGCACGTGAACTTGGTGACAGCCTATGGGCTGTAATAGTACCGTGTCTTTTCAGGAATTGTCATTTCCCTGAATCCCTGTCTTATTCATTGTATGTCTTTTCTGTTCTGAAAGACATAGGGCAGAAGAACTGCCGATAGCAAAACTATGAAATTCTCTTTGTGAACTTTTTTCCAAAGTCTTGAAGCACTTCTTCTGTGTTGTTTTGTTGTGTCTTTTTTCCACTTTGAGTAAAGAAAAAAAATTAATCTTTCCAAACAGCCTTTCTGGCCTGTGCACATTCGTTCATCACTTCTACAACATGGTTTTCACTCTGTTCTCATTTCCTCTTCAAGTCCCACTTCAACTCAGAGATAATTGATAGCAGTAATAAGTTGCTCTAATCTCTGCAATAGCTGTGAGAGGGAATTGAAACTGCTTGCCAGTAGGCTTTAGCAGTGCTACTTTGGAAGATGTGAAGTATCAGAATGCTAATACTGGACAGCACAGTTAGCTGATGGGACGAACCATTTCAAGATATGCTATTTTTGATCATTCCAGTATAAAATTAACTCTGGTTTTCACAGTTATGTGCTGCCATTGCAAACACTGATGCTCAGAAATGGCAATCTATGTTTCAGTTTTAAGGGAGACTGTACCTTACTGGATACTGACATGCCAGGCCATCTTTTTTTCCTGAGGAGAAGCCTTGCTGATGTCTCCACCACCTTCCTTGTGTCAAACCTCTCTGCTCTCCCAGCTCCTCAGTCAGGTGTTCCCCTCACATATCTGTTTCCAGATTTTTACTCAGTCAATCCATATTTTTCTCCCTGAGCCTTTTATCCATCTACTTTCTTACCAATCCAGTTCTCAGCTCCAGTCTCCCCAGCCCCAGTGTCTCTTGCTGACTCCCACCACACTCTCCTGGTTCATTCAATATTCCTTGACTATTTGTCCGAAAAGAGCTCTTTGATTCCTTACCACACTACCCAACTCAAGTTTCCTTTCCAGACACAGATCTGCCTTGCAAACATCTCCTCACTCACAAACTTTATCTCATACACTTTCCTTTCCTGTTCTTCCACTCAGACTTTTTCAGAAGTCTTCATGCTCTCAGAGCTGTCTCTTCCCCCTTCCTTTGCAAGGACAAACGCTTTCCCCTTCCTTTGCAGCTCAGACAAGCTCGAATTTTTCCATCTGCTTTTCCTGCCTTGTTTTCCCAGCACCAGCCTCTCCTCCTACCTCATTTCCTCTACTTGGATCCTCATAACTAGCCCCTACAACACTGCTGCTCCGGGAACTAGAGTTACGCGTGACTAAGCCCCATTTCTGCAGCTCATGCAAAGTACTGTTTAGAAAACTTCTTTGTGTGCATTACTATTTTTGTTGCCAATGAGAGCAGTGTCTAGAAGCCTCAGCTGGAGTAGAAACAGAGGGGTGGTGCTGAGGAGTTTAGGAGATTTGGACTGGCTTCAAACTTCCATCAATGTAGCATAGGGAGGCAATTAATGGGGAAACCTGGAACAGTGCCCAGATGCAGAGTCTGCCTGTGCTATACAGCTGGCCTTACTCATTTTAACATTTTCTTTGGTTCAATTTACCACATGGCTTTACTTCACTGGGATTAGCTCTTCAGTAGTTGTAAGCTCACACAACTTTATTGAAAGTAGTGTAGAGATGCTGGTTTACAGCAAATAAGGATATAGTCCCCCCTCTTTTTTTGACTTTTAATGAAACTAAAAATTGGAAAAGAATTTCACTTGGTGTCATGTCAAAACCCCAAGTTAAACATAATTTCAGCATAAAACCTCAAAGTGGTCTGGATAAATATGAAAAGACCATGAAGTTTAGGCAATCTTTAAACAGGCTTGACTTCAGCTCTGTACATACAATTATCTGATTTAGTTCCCAGTGTCAGGTTTTACTGCAAAAAATTTGCATTAATTTAATTAATCTCCAGCTGGAAGAAGAAGCATAAAAATGTGCACAGTATATTCAGACTTAAGTATTTGTTCACCCTTATTCTGAGCCCTGCGTTTTCAGCAAACAATCTGAAATGCTCAGTTTCATACACTTCTTAAACATTAGAGAAAAGATCTTCAATGGGAAGTTAGGCTAGAGCCAAAAGAAAATTTACAGATCTTGAAAAGAACCAGTGTAACAGCTATATTTTTAGGCACTTTTCCCTGGAATTCAATACAGAATAGAGAGTTACAGTCCTCAGGGTATGGGAAGGATTGTATAATTCAAAATGGTAGTCCCAAACCTCTGTGTACTGAGACGAGAAGGTTAACCAACCAGAAATTGCCAAAGACGGATCATGACAGAAATTTTTCTGCTCCCTTAAGTGCAGAGTTAAGGTGCGAGGCAGGCATATTGACTAATGAAGATATGTTTTAGAGTTACATTAATTATCTCTTTATAGGTCATGTTATGAACTGAATTCCTATGATGCTCAAGAATTGGTGTCAAAAATTGTAGCTGGTTCTGTGGAAACTCCAGGCATTAGTATGTTTAGGAATTTGTGCCAGACCCAAGTGCTTACATGTTCTGTCCTTATGCTTAATTGTCAGTAGAAGTATAATGTTTGAAGGCCTTGGAACTGGATTATATAGTAGAGTAAAACGCCCATCTTTTTTATAACTATCTTATTCATTAAAACACATACCTGGGAAAAGATGAAATTAGGGTCACTTAGCTTTATTTACTGCCTCAGCTAAAGGAGGAATATAAACCTCAAATTCTTTCCTTGTCAAAGAGCAGCTCAGATGTGAGACTGAAGTAGGATGGGAAGTACTGCCATTGCTTCAGTCAAGGTAGCCAGATGTAGAAAATTGCAAGAAGCAGCCAGAAATAGGCAGTCTGACTCAATGGTTTGGTGGTTTAAAATCCTCATGGAAGGGGAAGAGTCCTGACTTCCTGCAGGTGAATTTCTGCACCCCATGATATCCAACATTGCACGTATGGAATAAAAAATAAGTTATACAAGTAGTTCTTGGTGTGCAACTCTTCATACTACTTATGGCTAGAAATTTATCAGAGAAAATCCTCAGGCAGCTGACAGAAACTGTGAAGCTGAGATTTACATGTTATCATATTAATGTGAAAGTGCACTTGGCATGAGTATGTGTCAGGCAATGTGAATAACCCCCTTTCACATGTTATAAAAAAACCCAAACAGACAAGGAAAGATCGATCATAAGATTCACAGATTCAGAGGCCAAGGTAAGTAGTACAGTCAGCAGTCTATGATCTTCCAAACACAAAAGCAAAGGCCATAAAAATAGCTGGACTAGCTGCTATTTAGACCAATTACTTTTCCCATTTACTTTTCTCCCACCTGTGAATATGATAACACATTGATTGTAGTAGAATGATGCAATGTTCAATGGCATATAATTAATTCACTTGCTTTTTCGGTAGGAAATTTCTTATTCCTTCAATAAAATATGTCCTCCCCCACCCCCAATTTACAAAATAAAATCTCTTAACCAGACTGTTTATTCAAAAAAAGAAAAAAAATCTTCAGAGAAAGGGCTTTAAAAAGTAATTATGCAGTGATCTCAAAGAGTTTCAGTAAAACATACTATAGGCGTGTAATTATTTTCTCATCTAACTTCTCCTTAATATAGTTCAAGGGAAAAGGAAAACCAATTTGGTTGCTAAGGATTTTAGTATAAAGCATCTTATTTACAAAGAATGTCTCCATTTTTCACTTCTTAGATTAAAGAAGAACCCTCAGTTTTGACAGGAGTCTCAGTTGCCTGCAGTCAAATTATTGTTGAATTTTTTCTTGATTTTCTACATTTGTAGGTTGTTTTCTGCAACAATGTTGTAGGTTGTTTTCTGAAGAGGCTACTCCTCACACTAGAAAATTTTGTCCAAAAATGACTGATACTAGCAGTCCATTTCATAGCTTGGAGTAAAATACCTGGTCTGAGCTGAGTTTAAATAGATTTCTCTCACATAATTGCAGATCCATCAGTAATGTTCCCAGACCACCAAGCTTCCTGAAGAAAGCACTCAGTGCCAAAGTATGCTTCCATTTATGTGAATATTAAATTCTGCTATTATATGTGCCAGTGGTCAAGGAAGCAGGTTGTAAAAGCGTAATTAAGAACATCATTTCCCCAGTGTGAATTAGGTGTGTGTTTTTGAAGGCAGATTTTGGCTGCTGAACCACTGGCTTTTCAAAAGTTTGCTTCCCATGAAGTTGCACTTAGTTAGTGTTTATTAGAACTGGTTTGGGCTATGTTGAAGATTGTAAAAGGAATTTTACTATCATCATGGCTAGACTTCACGAATGAAGATTAGGGAAAGGTCTCTACCCGCGTTTGTCACAAACGCACTGGTGGCTAAAAAGGCCAATACGAGACAGGCATGTTCGGTTGCAAAAGGCACAGCAGAAAGACTCCTTAGGTGGTATATTCTGCAAGGCACGATTCCTTCTGTGTTGTCTTTTCTCCTCAGAGTGATCCTGCATGTGTTCTCAAAGGCATCAGCAGCGTTATAGATGATGTGTCTCCAGACCTCCCAATTGGAGGCCAGAGTAGACCAGTTACGATGATCAATATGACCAAGGCTGAGATGTTGTTTCAGGGAGTCCTTGTATCTTCTCTTAGGGGCTCCTCTCTTGCGGCAGCCGGTGGCAAGTTCACCATAAAGCAAGATCTTAGGTGGTGATCTTTTATCCTTGAGACGTGCCCTGCCCAGCGCAGCTGTGTTCTCAGCAACATGGCCTCAATACTTGTGGCTGCTGCTTTTTCTAGAACAGACGTATTGGTCACATAATCTGACCAGTGGATGTTTAGGATTGTACGAAGGCAGCGTTGATGGAAGCGTTCTAGGAGACGCAGGTGGTGGCAGTAGATGACCCATGATTCAGATCCATATAAAAGAGTAGACAGCACTATGACTCTGTAAACACTGATCTTTGTACTTTTCTTCAAATGTTTATTTCGCCAAACTCTTTTATGAAGCTTTCCGAAAGCACTATATGCCTTTGCTAACCTGTTGTCTATCTCTCCATCAATCTTGCTATAGATATATACTGTTTATAGATACTATACCATTTATTCTCATATTTTCACTAAAGTAAAAATCTTAAAATCTGATGCATTCTCTTACTTTAGATATGACTTTGACTAAAGAAGAAATGTGAAGCTTCAGAAAAATCAAATATTTCAAAAAATTTTTGGCATTTTTAATCTTATATTTCAAGAAATAGATGAGAGATCTAAAGCTGTCAATCTGTACATTTATATAATACTTTTCCCTTAGTAAGGATTTGTTTATATTATTAACAAGTTAATAATATTAACAAGTTAATAACCTCCCCCTACCTGAGGAGGTGCTGAAACAACCTCTCCAGGGATGTAGTAGAGTCCCCACCACTGGAGGTTCTCAAGATGGGATTGAACAGGATGTTAGATAAACGCATCAAGACTCCCTTTCCCATAAAAGATTGAACGAGGTAATATTTGAAGGACCCTTCAGCAAGGAAGAAACTGGAGATACCACTTTGAAACTTATTAAATTGTTAACTAAGCTAGATATTTAGCAATTTTGAATCTTCAGTGATGAATGTGGGTTTTTAATCAATTACACAGAAGAAAGAGATTTGGAATTTCGCAGCCCAGTTTAACCAACCCTCTCTGCCACACTCTAGGGATGCTGGTCACCAAGCCCAAGAGCCCCGATGTGAGCTGTGGACCACACTCAGAAACACATCAGTTGTCTGTCTGACTGAAATAAACTACACTTCTAACAAAGAGAGAAACTGATTCCTCAGTTCTTGGGTTCTTAAGACAAAATTACTCTTTAGGCAAA
This sequence comes from Pipra filicauda, assembly GCF_003945595.2. Lineage (NCBI taxonomy): Eukaryota > Metazoa > Chordata > Aves > Passeriformes > Pipridae > Pipra > Pipra filicauda. Next base: position 3,964,511 of record NW_024104554.1, on the reverse strand, counting down.
TCTAGGTAAAGATATCTACAAAAAGACATTTTAGTCTTAAAAGTTGAAGAGAGTAGAATCATTTAACCTTTTAACTAGACAAACATGAGCTTAAATTATACCACTCATTGCATGAAATAACATGACATTTTATTCCCTTTGGAAATAAAACTGCTTCAGTTCATGCTGAAGAGATACTATATAGCATAGTAATACTACCACCTTGTGGGGAAGAAATGTGTCCCAGCATGTACAAATATTCCTATGTACTCAATAGGCAGAGTCAAAACCAATACAGAGCTAATGTTGCTGAAATTAAAAATGAAACAAATATTCTAATAGAAGGTCATTTGCATTGAAAACAACAAGATATTGCAATGGATAGATTTATCTTCCAATTTGGGCTTAATGTGATAGTTCTGTAAACTTTGCACAGCTTGTACAGCTAATTACAAACATATGATTTATGCCCTTGATTTATTAATATGTTTAAAATTTATAAATTTTTAATGTGTTTATAAATGCATTATAAAATAATGCATTTATATACAAAAAGCTAATGAATAAATATATTTAAGTACCACTTTGCACAATGTTTCCTTCTATTCTGCTTTCTCCAACTCTCATTTTCATAGAAAACATTGAAATTAGGCTCTTCTGAGAAACTGGACATCTGGAAAAGGCTGAAATATATCTAGCCTGTAATCAATCCACTGATAAACAAGACCATTCTTTCTCCTTCTAAAGTCCCCATTTTTTTTTCTAAATAAGTTCCATACTCTATCAAACATAAGGCAGGGTCTGTACAGACAACAGTTTCATTCACTGCAGGCCTAACAGTCTGTCCTGTTCACTGAATGACGCAGTATCCTGTGGAAAAAATAGTACATGCTTATGTTTTTAAGGGTTGTAGTATAAAAATGATACTTAAGATTTAGCATGAACATTGGAAACTTAACTCTAGAATTTCCTAAAAAGATTGAATAATCATCAATGTCAGTAGCAGCCAATACAAAAGTTTTCATGTTTATTTCCACAGATACAATTTTACAGAGAAAGGTGAAAATATATTCTCTTATTCATTACTATAGCACCACTGAAGTACTCCAGGTCTTAAAAAGGTAAAAGGAAGCTTTCTTTATTGGAAAGTATGAAACACCTTCTAAAGTATATACTAGTGAAGGGGTTTTGTGCTGTTGAACAGGGAAATTGTTTTACTCCTAGAAGTGACATTTTTTCCCTCCACCTTGGTATCCATGTAGTAATAATGGAGTCCACGTGTAACAGAATGTTATCAGGGTGAAATACGTTCAAAACACACTCTAGCAGAACAAAATTTGGTCTTTTAAAAAGGACAATATGACTTTATATAGGTGAAATAAACTATTTTTCTTGTCCTTCACTGGAAAAAACATTGCAGAAATCCTACGCTGTTCAAAGATAAGAGGAAGCTGTCATTTACACTACCCACTTGATGCACTTGGATCCTTCAGTGCTTAAAAAGCAGACTTCAGGCTTTCATAAACTGATTCAGGCGATCTAACCCAGCCCTAGGCTTCCTACCTGATCAGAGAGGTGTCTAGACTGTGATTTCAGAGATCCTTAGAGAGAAACCAAACCCACTTCTCCACTACTTGAAAGTCCCAGATGGGTTAATGCTCTTTTAAGAGCAGGCATATAATGTACAAGGAGATATGAGGACAAGGCTTAACCCACACAGTAGTAGTACAGTTGCCAAGAAATCAGGGAAAGGCTCTAGGTTTACACTAGCTTGAGGATATTTGCTCTACAATTTCTACTACTCTGTAGCCAAAAAACTGGCAGAAAAGTCAGGACTAATTCTCCTTTGAACTTTTTCTGTTGAACCTGGACCATTTACAGTCCAAACTGCAAACAAAGCAAGAAAATAAGCTGAACTCCTGTGAGAAGGGGATTTTACTGAGAAAAGTTCCTTGTTTTTCTGCTCCTTGTTTTAGTCATTGCCAATGACTTTTAAATCGTCAAATATCCTCTGGTTTTGGTTCCTGTAGATACATTTATCAAGACAGTTTACTGCTTAGCAGATCTTTTCTTTTTTTCTTTTTCTTTTTTTTCTTTTTTTAACTGTGTAGACCTTCTGAGAACCTGAATGTGATCAAAAGATTTTTTTTTTGTCCCATCTAATAGGTTTCATGTCTAGCTTTCAGACATAGAGTTCTTTCAAAAAATCCTATCAGGTTCAGATCCACAGTCAAGAAGAGCAATTTGTAAAACCTAAACTCCAGAACATACTTGTAATTAGTGTCTACATTTGGCATTGCAAATTTCCCCTGGCATGCAAACATACAAAGAGGTCTTTTTAGTTCCTGTTGTTGTGATTCAGAGCTGAGACAAAGAGCTGACTAAAACCCCGGGAAAAGCAGGGTCTATTAGGTGTGCTCTATTTGAGCACCACTTGACACACAGTAAGCACAGAGTTCAGCAGACAGCAAAGCAACCACAGATGGTATCTATCATCTGAAAAAAGGGAGTAGGGAACTACTTTTGCCGAGCAGACTCAAAGCTAGGACACTCCCTCAGGAGAGGTGCCTGGAGGTCCTTAAATAGGGTGTTTATTCTCCAGATTGTCCAGTCAATTTCTGAAAATCTCTAATGATGGAGATACCACAGTTCCTCTAGCAACTTGTGCTTAACTGCTTCCATGGGAACTTTCTATATGTAAATAAAAACTTGAATTTTCCCCTGATGAAATTTACAACTGTTGCTTCTCGACCTTTTGTAGACCACCTCTGAGAAGAGTCTGGCTCTGTCTTGCCTATGAGCTTGTATTATTAAGCAATCAGGTATCCCTTTATCTCTCTTCCCTTCTGGGGTGTCTTTGATAACAGGTTTTGTTAAGGTATCTCATTTCAGGAATATAAAAGTTAAATACCTAGTCTCAAGTCCCTTTTCAAACTTTTGATTACCACTTTCAACCAATCCATTCAATCTATTAAAAGATCCAAACAGATGAAATCATTACTTGCAGTTGCGGAATGATTAAAAAAAAAAACAAACCCAAACATCCAAAAACCAAGAAGCCCAATTGCTTGAACAGACTGGTTCTACTGGGAGGAAGATGATTAGCAACCAGATTAGAACACAACCAGGCATTTGCCTGGGGACTTTTCAATCATAAAAAGGGTCAGCTTGAAAAGAAGTTTAAAAGACTCCTTTAATTTTTTTTACCCTGGAGACAGAGGTATAAGAAAACCTTATGAAGCAAAGACTGGTGTGGCACTGCCAGAAGCTGCCCTGCAGCATCGCAACCTTCCCGCAGCCGCAGCACAAGCTGTCTGTCCCACCCGAGAAGAGGGACGCACGTGGGGATTCACACCTTGGCGTGCCAGTGGGACTCTGAGGAGCACTTTGCACCAGTCACAGCCCCAACAGGCTTGGGGAGCTGCAGGGGCACATGTAGAGCTGGAGCAACCACATCTCTGGTGGGAGATGAAAATTTATAGCTTGCAAATGAGGGAACCCTCATTCTCAGGATACAAGGTGCACAGGTAACTTCACAAGGCCACAAAGAGGGCACGAGTGTGCACATCACTCTGTATGTGTGTGTGTGTGTGTGTGTTGGGGTAGGATTAGAACTTTAGGGAATTTTTTATGGAATAGTGTTCAGAAATTCATAGGTGTCTGTAAAGTAAGATATGGAGGTATCCTCAGAAATGCCAAGGCAGGGTAAGGAATTCAAAAGTTTATTTAGAAGGCCAGAAACTTACAAAAACCTGACAGTGCTGTTGAAGCACGGGGCCCCAGGGAGAAAACGCCAAATTCCCACCCTTTCCAGGGCCTCTTTATCCTCTCTGTTTCTCCCCCACCTTCCCAAGGCCTCTGTGCATGCCTGTTTGGGGTTATCTCTCTCTGGCATAGGACAGAGAGAGATAACACAGCTCTCTCTGCAACTCCCTCTAGACTGCAGAAGGGGAAAAAAAAATCTAACCCTCTTGAGAAGGCGCTTTGCAGGCTTCCTAAGCAAAAACGAGTTTCTAGCTTTCCTGTTACAAATTATACTGAAAGTACACTACTCCTACAGTGTCTATTTACACTTTGTATGTATCTAGTCTTAAGTTTTATCTGTTGTATTGCTGATAATGATCCCAAAGTACTGATTGGCCGTAATTTCTGTAACATCAAGAAAACAGAAACTGCTTTGATCCTGATTTGATTCAATCCATGGTAATGGAGCAGTTCTCCTTGCACTGCTTTATGAATACATGCCTTTCACCTTCTGTGGCCAGAGATGCAGTGAGTGTCCCAGGTGTGGTTTCAGGATCAAGCTTCTCAGCAGAGAGGTGCTGCTCTTGACAACAGTTTCTCCATGAGGAGAACATGCCACTAGACCTGCACATGCCATTGCAGAATTTCAATTTGAGTGAATCAGCATTTTCTAATGAAAAAGTTCAGCCAAAGGACTCCTAATCTGCTTGACGTTTGTTTAGTTCAGCCAGGCATCAACTGTAATATCACTGCTTTTAAAAAGTAACTCAATATGTTTTTTAGCAAACCATCATTATACAAAATATTTTAGGCTGAGGGCCTTTTCTATGCAGGTGGAATAAACCAGGCAGTGACTTAGATCTACATAGCACCAATAATAAGCTGGTTGTATTGAAGTATTTTTTGAAGACAATGCTTTTATTTATGATAGTATGTGTGGCATCACTGAAGGCTCCCTAGGGATTTGTTCTCATTGTAGACCTCATATCACAAGCTTGTTTTTGTCACTATTTCTTGCAGAAATAGAATCAAAGTACAAAATACGGAAATTAAGTGATCCAAAAGATGCAGAGAAGAAAAGAGTGGCCGTGACCTGAGAGTTTTATCAACTCTTCGTACTTATCAGGAATGACGCTGAATTTACACCTGATGTCTTTGGCTAGATTTACTTCTGCCAGTGCTTTAACTTTCCTAACCATTTCCCTGGTTGTTTGGAAAATTTCTCTGTATTCCTCCTAAGCTACCTTTCCTTGCTTCCACCTAAGCTAACTGTTTGTGTTTAAGTTTGTCCAAGATCTCCTTGTTCATCCATGCAGGCCTTCTGGCATTCTTCTCTGATTTCCTCTTTGTCTTTGTTCTTGAGCCCAGAGGAGACAAATCTTGAACATCGTTCAGCTCTCTTTGTCCCCTCTTCCCTTCAGGGCTGTATACCATGACTCTTGACCAAGGAGATCCTTTAAGAGACCAAAGCCTGCTCTCCTCAAGTCCAGGGTAGTAAGCTTGGTTCTCACTCTTCTCATTGCCTGAAGGATCTCAAACTCCACCATGTCATGGTCGCTGTAACCAAGGCTGTCCTTGATTCTCCACCACCATCTCCTTGTTGGTGAGAATGAGGTCCAGCATAGTACCCCTCCTTGTTTGCTCCTCTATCACTTGGAGAAGGAAGTTGTCATCAATGCATTCCAGGAACCTCTTGGATTTAGCTGTACCTGAAACTGCTGGAAGGGCATACTTTAATTTCAGCATGGACTGACTTGTCTTACAGCTTGTGCCATCATCTGGTTATAAACCCCCCTTCCAGTAACAGTGATTGGGGGAAGCATTTTAGTGGACTTTGAAGTCATTGTGGAGCAGAGGACTCAAGGTGAAATTGCTATGTTGGAGCTGGAGTCCAACACTGAGCCTGCTGGTGGGACTAACACGTTTCCCTAATGCTGCTGTGCCCACTCACTTGATTGGCAACTCCATGCATGTTTGTGCCTGAGTAAAGCTATTACTTTGTGTCTGAGTAAAGCTATTTCTGACACAACTTATCCCTTGCTAGACCCACTTAATAAATTTAGATGAGCCTGGTATTAGCCTGATATTGCCCAGGCTAATTCCCCCTGTGACAATAAGAGTTGAGAAACTTCATTTTTAGCACAAAAAGTCCCTTACAGGAAATTGTACACATTGCATCAGATCATAAATAATGGAAGTAACATCACAAAGTTCATTAGCTGGAGACACAAAACACTTCACACTTCTCTAAGTTTCTTCCACATGGTGCGAGACCCAAGGTACTTGTCATGCGATGGAGCTGCAGCAACTGGCAGATCACACAGTAGATCAGGAACAGTTCACAGGCTCCCAGCTAAGCCTGTTTTTTGTCATCAGGCAGCAGTGGAAGCCCATGGCATCACCCTGAAAATGAAATAATGCACTCCTGGCCATCAGGGCACTGTAAGGCTGGAACCATCTGCACAAGCATAAAATTTGCAGAAGTCCTTGAAATGTTGAGAAACTTCTACCACAATTCTGTGATTTTCAGTCATTCTCTGGCCTCTGCTAGAGTAAGTACAGTGCTGTCAGTCATGCCTGGTTTCCTGGCTCATCACAACATTCAGCAAAATTTAGCAGGTTGACCATCACTTGCTTTTCTCCTTAGCAAGACTGAATCCTGAGTGGTAGGATAACTGAGTCTGGTCTCTGCAGTTGTGGTGTCAATGCTCTTTCCATGGTGCCCACAGATCCATTCCATCTCTTCTGCTTAAGTTTCTTATCAGCAGTACCCCTACTTTTCCTTTGAAACCTCTTTTCTCCATCAGATCGATCTGTCTGTTTTGTCAACAGTGAAAAAGCCACTAAGAAAAATAAAACTTTAGGATACATGCACAGAGAATCCACAGGATCACACAAATATCTGAGAGAAAACAAACTGAATATACCTTTCTCCCCTGAGATAAGAATCAAAGGATTTATTCACTACTGATTTTAAATTCTCGCAATTTATTATTTAGCTTCTGAAACAACACTACTGAAAAAGTCAAAAGCTGTGTTTTGCATTATTTTTTCTCTAAGTGCATGGTTATGAAATAACTTAAGCAGTTCCTTTGTACAACCCCTGAACATACATGCATGCACTTAACACAATGCCCCAAACCCAGGACTTACTTGGTTAGGGAAGCCTGAATCCTTTTTTTTTTGGAAAAAGGTCTTCATATATTTATTTTTGCATGCTGATCAATGAAATGAACTTTTGGTGATAAAAGTCATTACTCATCTTTGAACTAAAGTATCAAATCATTAGGAAAAAAAATAAGACAAAGGAGAATTAGGTGGGATGTTGCTAGGGTTTCTTACTCCACGTCATCCCCTTGTTTTGAGATGGGAACTATGCTGCCCATATATTTTTCATCACTAAAGTCACCGGCAGCATTGAGAAAAGCTGATACTCTCCTTCTCAACAATGGATATTTGTTTTTCTTGTTGACACTTTTGGCTTAAATCTTAGAACAAAAATATTTTTGTGTATGTCTTAATGTTTATGTCATTTCCAAAGGCCTGTTGAATCACGAGCTGGCTATCTGTGTCCAAAACTGTCATGCTGGTCTAATCTGTGATATGGTTGCTAGTGAACACAGTCTGCTGGCAAAGGCTGGGAGAGGGTGAGGAATTCAATAGCTTCCTCAACTAAATATAATACTTCACAGCTGTGAGAAGCATTATGAATGGTGCTATAACGGATAAGGTGGAAGAAGATGGAATCAACAAAATGTGTTCATGGACTCTGTGCATCTGCTAAACCAAAGCAAGAATATAGCTTCACCATATGTTGGGAGATCATGTTCAAAGTCTGGAAACAATTGCCTTTTGGAATTTCCAGGGCAAGTTAAAGGAGTGCATGTATTTATGGCTGGTAATTTTTAGTCATTACAATGATGAACAGAGATGAAAATGAGTGGCAAGCACTTTCATGATATAGTAAATTCAGTTTATTTTGCTGCAAATTACAAGTCATTATTTCAAACCCCTGGAAGTCAGGGTCTAGACTCCAGCTCATCACGTATCAAAAGGAACAGGGCTGATTTTGTGTACAAATGGGTTAGTATGTGTAGCATGAAGATTACAAGCCTATGAGCCGATCCAAAAATTGGCATGCAAGTAGATTTTGAATGGCATGAAAGCATCTGTGACAGGACCAGGTTCCAGAGGTATTGAAAGAGAACCAGTGACTGTGACTTTCAACAACCAGTTTCCTCTCAGTTCCACATTCAACACAAGCCACATGTCTCATGTATCTCTGGGGGTATTATGAGCCCAGACTTCTTATAGCTAGTGGAACAGAAGGAAAGCTGTATTAGAATTAAACTTTGTGTTTTGTTAAAAATCATGACACAATTTTAAAGCTAAAAACTCCCAATAGGCAGTCTGTTCCTAATGAAGAAAGTATTCTGTTCTGGAAAACTTAGTAACTTAGAGAGGTCTTGAAGAGAAGTAATTCAACAGAAACTTTCAATATGCTACTATTTCAAAAATAGCTGATGCGATGGGTAAAAACTTAATAAAAGAAAAATGAGTAGCAGAAGTGAAATTACTATCTATACCAGGCACATCCAGTATTTAAAAAAAAAAAATTTGAAGAAGTTTGACAAGTGCAAAATGAGTCACAAAAGATCAATTAAGGACTAAGGAAAATAGTTTGTGAGATTTAAAAAATCCAGTTTATTTAGTTAAAAAAAAATCCTAAGCACAATTTGTTTAACAGAATCTTAGTATCTCCATGTGGAGAAAACATGCAACAGAGAAAGGCAACAAAAAGTAGCAAGTGAAACCTGAAGCCAGAGAATTTACAGTCAAAACAAGACACAGCACCATTAAAAGCTGGAGCTGACTATCCAAAAAGTGATGAAGCTTCTGCTCTCTCTATCATAGAACCATGACTAGTTCCCAAGCCAGGGGGAAACAATCTTGTTACCTATATATATATAACAATGTAGTTATAGCTAAAGTGGCATGTCATCCCCATTTACAGACAGAGGAAGAACAAGAGGCACTGTAAGTAAGAACATGGCACAACACTAGAGCGTAGAAAGGTGTATCAGGGGTTAATTATGCTGATACTTTTGGTCTCTGTTTGGCCCAGCCACCTGTAAGAGTTTATATTTTCCCTGCCAAGTTCACTGATAAAACAGGAACTTCGTCCTTAGAGAGAGAGTTTCTTGTATAAACTGTATTAGTTGGTGTTCTGTGGTTGGTTCATCATCTGCCAAGGACATTTGAAGGAGAAACCGAAGAGAAGATGATGAAGTAACGCCTCCAGACTCAATTAGGAAGACCCCTGACGCATACCGCACATGTGGAAGGGAAATTCCAAAGTACTCACGCATGCGCTGAAGTGATGCACTTGCATAACCAAGGAGGTGGGACTGAGAACCTCTGGTGGGGCAGTGCTGACCACCCCTGCCTAGGCAGACGTAATCAGTTAATTGAATAAAAGCAGATAGTTCTTTTCTTGGAGGGTAGCAAGCTTCACAACAAGGACAACGTTGCCTTTTGGCAGGGACGCCTGCCAATAGGTGAACTTACTGACTCTCCAAGGATGCAGCTTCTGCTGTGGGTAATGATAGGCATGCTAGGTCAGTAAGATAACTTTATGGGCAATAACTGGGTGACTGGGGAGGTCGTGTTGGGGGCTTGTTTCTCTCCTCCTTCCTCTCTTTTGGGTTTGTTCATTTTGTTGGCCACCTCTTGGTAATAAACATCAGTTTTGTTAAGCTTTCATTGGTGTTATGGTTTTCAGCTTCAGTATGCTATGAATTCTCCCTAATACAAAAGGGCAGTATAATTCTGAGATCAGGACAGACAAGGGGCTTAATGCAGTCATGTCTAGGATCCTCCCTATTTTCTTATTCGATGTTCAGCTATGAAAAGATCAGAAAACCCTGCTCAAACTTTTTTTAAGCATAAATTTTGGGGTTTGTCATAAATCATAAGATCTAATGCAAAGGTAACTGTACAAAAATAAAAAGTATGTCAGAAGTGGGAATTCAGACCAGACAGTCTAACACTTTTTAATTGTTTCAAACCTTATGTCTTTAAGTGAGTAGGCTGTATGTAATGAAATCCTCTCACTCTTTAAGAGTGATCTGGAAGAGATATAAAGATGAAATAGCACTCTTGGGAAGACCTTATGATCAAGAAAAGTCTTGAAGCTGACTCAGCACTTGTTAAAAAAATAGAAAAAGTTAAATAAATGCCACATTCAGTCATTTAAAGTTATAAATTATAGACAATTTGGGAATTTTTAGCTCTCTGTTGCCCTGCCCAGTTTACAGGAAGCATTAGCTGGCTTCTCAATTCATGAGCCCTATGCTAAGGTTATTGCAAAAAAGGATCCAACTGTGAAGCAACTGCTTTATCATTTCAGATATGTGTTACATTACGCATACCTTCAGGAATTATTCTACTTATGAACCCACATTAGGCCACTGGTACAGCTTTCACATCTTCTTGTAAGCTCTGCCAATACTCTTCTGACACACAGAAGGTAAAAGTCTTAACTGTGAAGCCTACTTGCAAGGAGCTGCATTTCAAACTTAGAACCTTTCCGTACATAGAGCTCCTCTCAAATTAAATAAGACTGTTATTCTAATTCCACCTGTTTCTTAGCTCAAACTTATGTGCCATCACAGGAGAAAGTATCAGGTGAATCACTTAAGACTACGCTAAATTGTCAGAAGAATAATATTTTGCTGCAAGTGTTCAGAATTTGGTGCAGGTGTTTTACTGTGGGACACTAGGGAGAAGCTTAGAAAGTTTTACTCTGGGATTTTCCATATCTCCTCACCCTACTTGTCCTACATTCTTTTTTTTGCCTGCAACAACTTTTAATTTGCGGAACAGAATTAAAGGGTTAATAATAGTACAGAAAAAAAAAAAAAAAAGACTGTCATGTACTCCAGTGTCTGGTCTGATCTGTGCAAGTGTTAGCTTTTCTACCACTTAGATGGTAAGCAGTACAGGATTGCAGATTTAGAACAAGTTTCTTATGGTCACTTAATAAAATTTTGTAGTTTGGAGCATTCTGGAGGGAAAAGCAGATTCCCTGGATCCCACAGTGCAAATTGGTATAGGTCAGTAACAGAAAAAATTTCCAACATTTAGAGAAATTACTTGTTATACTTTAGGTATACTACAGACAAGTCCCACAGGATTTGCACAATGAGCAGAAATTCTAAATTTAAATGTGTACAATGAGGTATGCAGTGATGCTGTCTAATTACAAGCATTTGAGGAGAGGAGGGATAAATATGGTCAACCAGACTGAAAGATATTTTCGTATGATAGTGTCCTCTAGAGATAAGATATTTCCAGAAACTAGAATGGCATGGAAGAAAACCATTATTTTTTCTATTCTCCTCATCAGAACAACGAACAAGCAAAAGTGGTCATATGAAGCTGACCAGTTACTTTGAGTGAGAACTTGGGAGTTAACTAACATATACTTGGATGATCAGTGGACCAGGATCCTGGCAGAATGGGACAAACAACTTGTCTGGTAGCAAATACTACATACCTACGTGTCGTAACAAAAGAAGTGGAGAGACTTGTGCTTGAAACATAACATGTGACATAACTCAGGATTTAAGTTGTAGATTGATGTTTTCTTTGTAACGTCTGATATAATCAAAATACTTCCTATGTTTTATAGAACTAGAAAGAGTTATCACAGACTACAGTATGATAAAAAGTATACAAGTTAGCCTATAAAATATAAAAAAGTGAGGCAGACTAAGAACAAGAACAGATGAGGAAGGTTTTTATCCATTAAGCAGTAACTAAAGAGTTTTGTTACTGCAAATTGGGAATAACATGACAAATCCACAGACAAATGTAAATTCAAGTCTACTGTGAGATTTATCATCTTATAAAATGGAAACTTTACCAAAAGATATCTCAGTCCTTACTGTAGATGGTGCTGTAGCATAAAACATGCATTTCACTCTGGCTGCTGATTTTAAACTATTTAGCTATGAGTGACATACAAGTTACTCTGTGCACGGGATTGATCCAGAAATTGTTGTGATGGGTCATGTAAACATATTGCAATTTATGTGTAGTTTTATGTGAGCAAATGATTGCTAAAAAAAAAAAAGAAACAATGAAAAATCTGTTGAATTCTTTTCTGCAGTCCTAATACTCTGGTGTATTTTACCATATTGTTAAAATATATTCTTCACCAAAAGGGTTATCAGGTACTGAAACAGGCTGCCCAGGAAAGTGGTTGAGTCAGCACCTCTGGAGGTAATAAAAAGGTGTGTAGATGTGACTCTTAGGGACATGGTTTAGTGAAGGGTTTGGCAGTACTGGGTTAACAGCTGGACTCAATGATCTTAGATATCTTTTCCAAAATAAATGATTCTGTGAATCTATGATATGCTAGGCCATATAAAAGCTTAGAAAGATGTCCGGGATATATTTACTGAGAAGGTTAAATCTCTATTTTTTCTTTGTTTTTTACTGATTTCTTCCTTCACTGGGAACTGATGTAAATTAATTTTCTCTATGCAGGGTAAATACAGAGTAATGCATATGTCATAAACAATTCTTACTCCAGAGAAGTCTCAAAAGACACCCTGTTTTGATGTAAACTGGGACTGATCACAGGGACAGGAGGGACCTCAGGAGAATGGTCGGTGCTGTCCTGTCCCCGCCTATTCCATGGTGGCACCAGCTCCTTCATCTTACAGGCACTTGAGGAGTTCATGCTTTTATTGCATATTGTCTGTGCTACCTGTTTTGAAGTTTAAATGCTTTTCCGGTGTCTTTTCAGCTGGTAAATGGTACACTGCAGGACAAACCTTGCAGCCTCCACCTTCCTCCTCCTCTCTTTTGACTCACTAGTAACTCAAATGGTCGGGTAAGCACCATCCCGGACAAAAGCTGCCATTTGACCAACTGCTGCTTCCTCTCCTCACCATAGCAGAAGCCATCCTATTTATCTTTAAAGTGTGAGAGAGGCTCCCCACATCACCATGCAGTACCAGCAGTCAAAATCACTTCCACAAATGGCCTGGTGACACGAGCCCTTTTATGAACCCTGCAGCTAGTTCTCCAGCTGCTGCAGGCCATCCAGTCTCCCCATAGAAGCTGCTGGCCCTTGGCAGCAAGCTTCTCCAGTTCCCAGAGGTGATGCATCACCTCGCACAAATGCGGAATGAAATTTGTGTGCCAATCCACTGCTTAGCATTTCTGCTGACAGTGCTGCTTATACACAAATATTTATCACATGAACATGAAAAACTGTTTTTCTTGAAAATAGGTGGAGCTGTGTAAAGATACACTAATGTAGGATCAAGTCCACTGAACACAATAATTGTAGGGTAAAAGTAGCATTGAAAATTAAGCAAATAAATTAATTAATTTGCCTTGGCAAAAGCAGCTGATATGGCTCAATGCTGAAAAATTGAAATCATAATTACTGAACAGGGAATAGCCTAAGAGCATTCTTTGTATTTTTATTCTGTGTTTTGTTCAGAATCAGAACAAGCAAATGATAATGTCAGTTTTAGGTGAGTTTTTTGTGCTCCTTTGATGCAAAATATAATGTGCTTACTTCAGTGGAACACTAGGACTAAGAACAACTCAGAAAGTTTTGCTCTTATCCAGATACTTGTGCATGAATCCAAACGTCCTTTCCTCATGTCACTGTGTAAGAAAACAGCTTTTATTTCTTACAAGTTAACTGGCATTATGAAGGAAGCTGCAGCTGCCTGTTGCACACTGAGGCATTGGGTCGCCTTCTGTTCAATGGAACCTGCAGCTCCACTTTCCAGACCTGTGCTTGGCAGGTGTCTGCCTGATGGAAGACAAAAAGGCACCTGCAAAGTGCATGGGGAAGGAGCTCACTAGCCTGGCCAGCGACTTTTGTGCAGAGAGTGGGTCTTCAGACACATTGTAAAACCCAGTCTGACTTTTAATTTCACAGAATCACAGATTCATAGACTGGGTCAGGTTGGAAAGAACCCCAGTGGGTCATCTTATCTGAACTCCCTGCTCAAGCAGGGTCATCCTAGAACACATTGCACAGGATTGCTTCCAGATGGTTCTTGAATATCTTCAGTGAGGGAGACTTCAAAACCTCTATGGGCAATCTGTTCCAGTGCTCAGTCACTGTCACAGTAAAGAAATTCTTCCTCATATTCAGGTGGAAATTCCTGTGCATCAGTTTCTACCTGTTGCCTCTTGTCTTATTGCTTGGCACCACTGAGAAGAACCTGGCTCCATCCTGTTGACACTCTCCCTTCAGACACTTGTATACATGGATGAGGTCTCCTCTTAGTTGTCTCTTCTCAGGGGTGAGCAGGTGCAGTTCCCACAGCCTTTCCTTGTAACAGAGATGTTCCAGCCCCTTAATCCCTAATTTCATTCTTACTTTCAAATGAAAATTATCTCCGGTGCAGCCAGATTTCTGAAATGATCCGACCAAGAACTTCTCTAAGTAATTTTCTTGTGCATCTTTGGCTGAAGGAGGCCCACTCTTGCTTACATTTTCTTCTCAATGCCAGGCTTCTAGAAAATAAAGCTTTTGCTGCATGGTTGTGTTCATAGTGCAATATCTGCTAATCATTTTGTTGGAAGCAACAGTTGCCCCTGACACCAGCCTGCAGCCTGTTTCAGCAGGCACTTCCACATTATTGTATACTCTAGTGCAACCCTTTTAGCCGTGGAGGAACCTCTAGTCTGCTATGCAACACAAGCTGCTTCCTAAACCAAAAAAGCAGTATGCCAAAAAGGGAGATGAGGGAAGAGATGCAGAGAAAGAGAGAACACTGACTGTATCTGCCACGTTACCTTAGAATGAATATTCTGGTAAAATACTCTTTAAATTGTTTATCATCAGCTTATACTTGTCCAGGTAATTTTTCTTCTCCCTTATTTTCTACGAATTGTCAGTCACAACTATTAAATTATTAGGGAAGCCACTCAAGGAAAAGTCCTGCCCTTTATCTTCTGGGTGATGCTGGGAGAGGCAGAGCAGACAGTTGCAGGAGAGTGACCCATTTTGCCTTCATGGACACAGGGAACCAGAAGCAAAATCTAACTGTGCTTCTCTGTGCTGCTTTGACAAATATGTTCATGCACCTGCCTCTTCTGGCTCCAATCTTTTACATGTGGACAGAAGAGGTTAAAAATGGTGATGTGATGGCCTAAAAGCAGATCGTCTAAATAGCAGTTCGGTCGTATGACTGATAAGCTGTGAGAGGCTGACTCTGCTACAATGATGCCCTGAGTAAAGTTATCAAAGAACACAAGACTGTCAAGTTGAGTCACGTGGCTGGGCAATGCAAGGGAATCTGGTCTGAAAAAGGTGCAGGATTTAAAGAAGAGATTGTAGTAGTGAGCTGAGGTCAGCCTGTCAGCGCTTTCACTGAAGAGGGCAGGATTCAGTCTTGTCCTTTGTGCCTGGACAGCCAGCTGTTCCTGGAGCACCCTCTCTGCTGGGGGACAGGCAGGCTGTGGGCCAAGAGGAGGGACTAACCCTGGAGGCACCTGCCAGACACTTTTATCTAAGCCCCTAATTTAAAAGCTGAGAGGTCAGCTGTGTTTTCTGCCTTCAACCTTTTGTTTTCCAAGCCTAGCTGCTGTCTCCCACAGTCCCCTCCTTCCCTGCAGTATTTTACAGGACAGAGGAGAGCAGCAAACCTAAAATGAGTCACTTCCAGATGGACCCTGGACCAGCAGTGGGCTGCATTATCAGAAAGTTCATTAAGATGCAAAATTGGTAGCAGAAATTGTTAGTTCTGATATCTCCTTGAAGTTATTTGAGAAAACCATTTAACATTGATGAAGTATTTGTATCAATAAGAAAAAATCATGGTAAACACAGGCTAGTCACAAGCTATTTCTAAGAAATAATTGATTTGTCTTTCTGTGCCTAAATTTACAGTCATATTTCTGTTAATTGCCTTTGATCTATGTACAATAGACAACACACATCCAGAATAATAACATATTTTAAAAAAAAACAATCAAACAACAACAAAAAGACCCCATTACTTTGAGTGACAACTGAAAAAGAAAGAAAATTCCCATAATTTTCTAAGGGAATTCTTTTTCCTAACTATCCAACAGGTGCAGTATCATTGTTATGCCAGTAAGTATGTCTGCTTTAGTTTTATCATAATTCTTTTCCCTGACACAAGTTTACAGTAGTTGGTCATTCCAATACCCTTTTAGAAGTTCGATGTATTGATATAAGCAAATGGTTCCATTTATTTCAGCAACCAAATCTAAATAAGGAAATAGCTCAAGCTGTGAATAGGCTCTTAGACAATAGTTTTGGACACTGAATTCTTGGCTTTTGATGCTTTTAAAGTCCCACTAAGTACATTTCTACATTTTTAAGTTTCAAATTCTTGTACGTATCTGGCTTGTTGTTTAAATTTCTTATATTTTTACTCAACCTAAAGATTTTTACGTTTCTAACAGATTTTGTCTTTTAAAAGTGAATTTGAATTCTACTCATAACTTTGAGTAAATGGAGGTCCCTGGAATATTCTGTCTTCTGAACTGTGGGCCATATCCATAGTTAAGGTAGGTCCACCTAGCTGCGCTGTCCTCAATGCCAAAGTACTGCATTTGGGGTTCTGACCTTTTGATGCTCACCTATTTAATGCAAGTAATAAATCAATTTTAATGGAATTGCCAGCAGACCAAATATGGTCCTGAGAAATACAGGTATGTCATTTCTCCCATATGTTAAGATAAAATCACAGTGTTTTCATTTATGTGCTTTCCTACATCTGCTAGAAAAAGCAAAGAATAATCTTCTACTACAGAAGGACACTTGAATACAAATCAGCATCATTACCATAAAAGAACCAGGTAGCTAGTTAATTTAAATAATTCCTACATCTGATAAAGTACTTTATCTAGTTTATAGTATAGCATTGATCTGTTCTCTGTATTTTCAGCCATAATAGAAGTATGAGTGTTGTAATTAAACTGGAGGATATGCAGTTAGCCTAACTATCTGTCCGGAATAGCACTACTTTAGGATTTTGATGCAAAAGTGAAATTCTGCTGAATTTTCTCAGTTTGAATTTTCATTAATTAATTTCACTATTGTTTATATATTACCATGGATTTTCTCTACTTAATGGGAATTTATATGATGTGCATTTTTATCTGAATTATATTTAAAACAGCAGTGCTTGGTTTAAGAGGGCTCTTAGATTCATAACTTACAGTATGAAAAAAAATACAAGTCTTTTGAAAAGTGTAGCTAATGAGGTTGGATGTGAGTGAATTTCAAGAGTAAATATGAGTATCCCATCTTCTCAATGATGAAGATTCACTAACTCATACATTTTATTTTTAATGGGTTGAAAGGAGCAGGGACAATTCCTCAACAATTGTTTCTTCAACTTTGAAGAACGGAGAAAGCCTGAACAAATCAGCCAGCGCTTCAGAGGATTTAAAATTAACTGCAAGTACAGAGTTTTCAGATGCTTACGTCTGTAGAATAAAAATTATATGAGGCAATTCATAATTATGTCCCTTAGTTCAGTAATAAAATTTAAATTTTGATTTCTAAAACTTAGTTTCTCCTCAGACAGAGTTTAAATTTCACCAAAATGCACCATTTCACTTCCTACATGCCAAATTCCTTAGGACAGAGCCATGTTGAAATAGTTTTCTTTCAAATATATATTTACATTTTATATAAAATACCATGTAACTAAGCTTTGATGCTAAAAATTATTTGGGAAAACATTGAATACACTAAATCAAAATAATATAATAAATCCAACAACTTGACAAGCTTTCATTTTGGTGAATATTAAATTCATATGCAAGAAAAAGGGGAAAACCAAAGAAGTTTTCCTCATTTTGTTTTCAAAGATTGAAGTTGTGAGAAAAAACTATGGGATTGTTTTGCTATATTTCATACTTTTCCACTTAAAATAGCACATCTAAATGATAAAAAAAGAGGAGGAATGCAAAATATTACAGGTACCAATCTCCTAGCCAGCCTACAATGGCTGATGTACCTACCAGAAAAATTTAAATAATTTCTGTCTTTAGGATGTTCACCCTCCCATAAACTCTATAGATAGGCTTTGATTCAGACACCTTAAATGTTGCTCTAATAATACCAAGTGAAGGCAATTATGAAGTAGGGGTCTAAGACTGATTGATAATACCAGAGACTTTTTTTCCCCTCCTTCTTTCATTTAGAGTGATGTAGTGAAATTTCAGCTGTAATGGCAATGGTTTGAGAGAAGGAAATGTCTACCCTGGCTTCAGGGACCTTCTTTCAGCTCCACTTGCCAGATGCAGTTATATTTTTGGGCAGAGCTCAGCAACAGAGCATATTGACTGCATGCAGTAACATTTCCCCTAAAAGCCTATTTGGTTAGAGCGACTCCCACAACGTGCAGTGCCATCCATGGTATATTCACTTAGTTTTCAAATGTAACAGGACTTGCAATAACATTTGCATTAATTTGCATTTCAGTGTTGACATGAAAAATACTGGAACTAGTATACATGGAACAGATATGTTTGGCCATTTGCCATTTTATGACTGAGAAGACCCATACAGGGACTGTGATGACTGACAGCTTCCGGTAGTTACTTAGAAATAATAAAGTGCTTGGTTTAGGCCAATTTATGGCCTTCTGCAGGTAATCAAAACTCCCATGAAATCATCTGGATCAGTGAAGAGGTTTACTTTGCTCACATTTGCCTCAAACCCCACAACTCGCAGTTGTGTCTTTGCACTTCTCAGACCCTTCTCAGCAAGAGCTTGTCAGATGCTCTCTGACAGGCACATTAAATGTCAATTACCGTGTCTGCAACTCGAGCAGTAAAAGCTGTTTGATTGGTTGGTTGGGGTTTATTTACCTTATTTTATTTTTACTTATTTACTTATTTATTTTGTGAGTCTGGAGCTAGATAAGAATAGAGCTGTTTACTTTTGTTTACAAAGAAAATAAGAAGCCATCTTGGATTTTCCAGAGTAAATACTATACTGTTCTTTAATTACTTCAAAACACTGGAAGAGCCCACAGATTAAAATTTAAGATAATTTGAATTATCATATTAATCACGATAGAAGATACTAAAAGTGCAAAATATTTAAAGAAAATATTAATTATGTAAAGTCTTTGTTAAAAGAAGTTCCCAAGTGTCTGAACACTGAATGCTCTCAAAGTAATGATTATTTTTTCTGATTTTTTCCATTGTCTTCCAAGATGTTCTAAGATTTTTACATGATAGGAAATTATGATGGTCCTAAAGACAAGGAAAAGAATATTTAAATTTTGCATCTGAAGTTTTGCCTTAATTCCATGCACATGTAGAAAATATTCTGCTGATTTGGATCCTTAGTATCTAATTTAAGAGAGCTGAGGCTGATGAATGGCTGCAGCAACAAAATTGTTTTATGACTCACAGCTCAGAAAATGATTTTTATACTCCACTCAGACAATGGTGACGCTCTGTGCTAATTTGCTGTATGCGTGCAGAGTGTTGCAGAGTGCTTTTGATGACTCAGCTTTATTCCTACTGACTGACCGCCTCCTGTTTGCAGGTGTGCATCCTGCCTTCCCCCAGAAGTGGTACCCATCACTCCAGCCTCAGGATCTCCCAGGGCCCTGGGGCTGGATTCTCCTCTCCATGATCTTTTCTCATGGCCTTGCACCAGCTAAGCTGGTAATGTGGTTGTGGTGGGTTCTGAAAGGAAGCAGTAGCGTCAGGTAGGAGAAACACTCAACCTTTTTACCCCTTGTTTGGGTCTTTGGGGCACATTACATACCTTATACATACATCTAGTAATACGCCTTCACTGAGTTTAGTAGTGAGAATGCAGCACCAGCCCTACCCAGCACATGCCAACCAGAGATAGGAACATATAATCAGGAACCACCACCAAGTGTTTGAACAGGTCCTGATGAAGACCTTGTTCCCTACTGCAGGAGAGTGTTGTAAGGGAGACCTGCTGCACTGGAGGGGAGCCTTGGGGTGGCTGCTTACCTGGGGACTCCCATCACTTCTCTTCCCACTGGCCACTGAGAAGAGTTTTTCCTTCCTTTTTCTCTCTGTCTTTTGCCTTTTGATTTAGTTTTTTCACAAAATAATTTTCACTGTTAATGTCAATATATGCCATGAGCTATGAGCTCCATTTGAAATTTTTGTGCACCTACCTCAGCATCCACCTTGTAACAATTGTTCTTTCTGCACCTTGCTGACAGATTCCTGCACCCACTCATCTTTTCTCACCTTGCCTTTTAAAGATAATTTTCTGCATCCCAAAGTCGATGTACCTTAATTTATGCAGAGCATAGTTGTCATCTGCCCTTTTCTGTGTGTGCTAAAACCCACAATGTCATCAACTACATCCAATCTGATACAGTTTCACTAGCTCCCTGATTATTTTGGTATTCAACTCAGAGAAAAGTCTGCAAACAGACTTGTACCCCAGTCTGCACATAGTATTCTGCTGATACCCCTAATCTCCAAAGCTTATTCATAATCCTCCATTCTGTGGTACCTCATTTGGAAGAAAAGAAGAATTCACTTGATGTCAAGTTCCTGGGCAAGGTCAAATTTTGCTTTATTGGCATGTGCCACTTTGTGTCTCACAGCAATTAAAATATTTTGCTTATTTTCAAAGGTATATTAAAACAAAAACCCAATAATTTGCTCAAAACTAACAAACAAAACATTAGTAAAACATGTAAGAAAGTCCCAGTGCATCTCCAGGGCTTTATATAAACACTTCCAAAATTTCTACTGCACCTATTTTCTACTGTCACGGGTTTACTCTGGCCCAATTTCTCAAACCCCCACAAAATTGCTACAAGCTGAGAGAGGTTTCACAACAGGCAAGACAGACTCGACGTGAGGAATAATATTAAAATTTCTTGCTAACAGAATAGAAACTAAAAAGTAATAAAATACACAGTATTTAACACACTTTTACCACCCCTCAGACCCCTGGCCAATGCAGGAGGAGAAACTCTCAGGGCGATAGCTAAAGTCTCTCTTCCAATTGGGGTGTGGAGGGTCTCTGCAACCCCTCAGTGGTCTCTCATGGGCTGCAAGGGGACACTTGCTCCACCATGATCTTCACCATGGGTTACAGGGAGTTAAAGCTCTGAGTCTTTTTCCCTGCTCCATGGGGTCCCTCCCAGGGGAGTAAGCTATTGGGGGCCCCCTCCAAGTTGGATCCACAACTTCCCCCAGGTCACAGATTCTGGGGTTCATCTCAGTCTTTATACCCCCATAGTTTTCATAATAGTTCCACCCAGAACGAACCTGCTCAGTGTGGCTTCTCTCTCTCTCTCTCTCTCTCTCTCTCTCTCTCAAATTGGAGCAGTGGTGGCAGCTGTGCTGGCTGTGCTTCTCCACTTGCTCCGCTCTGTGCCACGCTCTGCTGCCACTCCAGGCACCACAGGGCCTGGCCAGCCTGCTACCACCCCTCCCCTGTGGTTGGGGAAGGTGGTGAGGCTGGCCAGAGAACTCCTAGACAGTTTCTCTCTCGCTTTCTGGAATTTCTTCTGAGCTCTGCTGCACGTCTTGGCCAGAGGCCCAGTCCTGGCCCTGGCCATGCCTGCCCTCGGGCCAGGGCCGGGGGGGTCCTGGCCCCTGCGGGACCCGGTGACCCCTCTGCCACCTTTGTGGCTCTATTTTCTTCTGCACCACTAAACTTCTCTTCCAGCTACTCAAATGTGTAATTTGCAGAGGCGTTACCACAGCTTTCGATTGACTCTGCATCAGACGTTCATCTGGAACCATCCATCTTTCAGATCCAGGGGGAAAAGACGAGTAAACCCATGACATCTACACCCTTACCCTGGATTTGGAAACTGGATTATTCTGTGTATATATACCAGTCTGTAAAACTGCCTATGCTTTTATTAAAGTATTGCTGAAGTTCCAGTGAATATCTTCCCTGTAAGGAAAACTTGGCTCAGAGGTAGGATTTGACTTCAGAAATATTTTCTACAATGTTTTGATTTCAGGGGACATTAGACCTTACTGGCTGGATGAGGCAATATGGTGGATTGAGATGTCTTCATTTTTTTTGTAGCTGAATAGATAAACTCCATCCACTTAATATGTTCAATGGACTTGATGTGATAACAGAATATACCCTGTTTAAAACAAAAGAAGGAAACATGCTGAACTTCTCAGATGGCAAATAAAGTGAATAATTCAGTATGAATCCAAACATGTCTTCTGGATCATTTTAAGTAAATTTTAAGAAATTATTGAGCAAAATTTGGAAATAAAAGAAATATGTTATTTAGATCAGCTTTCAAACATTAAAAGAAAAGGAAAAATTGCAACTGAAATATTTTTGTGAAACTTCTGAGAGCCGAATGTCAGTGCTGGTGGCTGTCTGTAGTTCAGGTTTCAGCCTTAGCGCTTGAAAATGATTTCTGACTCTTTTGTATTAGTCAAGTGGGGCAGAGGAAATGCTTTCAAAATAGTCTTCTTAAATCTGGAGAATTTTTTTGTTTTTCATCTCCCTCCAGCTGATTGACAAGTGTTTTGCCAAAGAGCACGTGTACACACAGGCAAACACCCACACATTCACAGACAAGGAAACACAGATCAGCTTAACACTTTGCAGTCATTCGTTTCAGAGTAATTTACTATAAAACCCATAGAACTGGTAAATATGGCTTTCCCTATTATGGACATTTAAGTAGTTCAGATAGGATCCTTAAATTAAAATCACTTCTCAGTAGCTATTTGGGAAAAGAAAAAAGCAAAAAGAAAAAAGGTGAGCTTAAATCCTGTTTGCATATCTGTACCTACAGTCACAGAATAATTTTTAAGTGTAAAAAAGACGGTGGTAGTGGTATTTCTTTCCATGCAGTGTGAATTTAAGGCAGGGATTCAACACAATGTTATCAAAAAATGCTGGCAGGGAATGCCCTGTCAACCTGTTAACAGTGGTTAATTCATCATCTATATAATTCTTCTGCAGCAGGCTCTCTATTATACACAAGGATCATAGAAGTGGGTGACGCATGCAAATTAGATCAGTACAGGTGTTACACTGATTCTTTCCTCTGACTCACCTAGTGGAGATGCAGTCTGTACTCCATGCATGGCCACTGAAAGATTTAATTCCACCAAGAGTCCGTTTCACACCACTTTTTTTTTTTTTGAAAGGGAGGTTAATGCAACAAAGCCTATCGTGCATAGCATGCTTAAGGAAAAACAGTAAAAAGATAGTTTTCAAATAGGTGCCATATAAGCAATTACTTTCATATATTAATTAGAGCAGGAATAAAATCATATACATAATCAAGACCTTCTTATACTGCTAACTCTGGATATCAATGCACCATGGCACAGCATCAGGCCTGCAATCTCCTGGGATGAGTTCGATGTAGCTGTGAATCCCTTTAAAGTCTTGTTTTCTCTGAGGGATTAGGATCTATTTGCAAAGGAAAAGGCAGGTCCCAGCTATTTGTTCAGGAAAACTCATGTCAGGGGTAGAATTTAAAGTTTAGATCTTGGGTGCAAAAATGCATTTTCCTTCCGCCAGGAACTGAGATTTCAGGTTTGCTAAGCTTAGCTGCTTGTTTGCTATACTTGATCTAGCCCTTGGGCTCCTATGTACTTCTATAAACATTGTCTGAAGAAAATAAATGAAGCATTTCTGTAAAAATGATCAATAGTAAATATAGCTTCACTTTGGGAATAAGCACAGGAAAATCCAAAAGTTTGCATAAATTCCTGTTTTGTATGAAAGGAGATCAAATTTTATTCAAAAAATGACTCATTCATAAATGGCTTAGAGCTTTGCAATACACGAGTTTTAGAGCAAGATTTTTTCTCTATTGGACAGTACTCAAAGGACTGCTGCAGACAGCATAGTCAGGAGAATGAGGGCATGGAAGTGAAACAGTGACAACTGATTCAGGACAGGAGAGGAAAGGTAAATCCAGGCTTGTAGTTAGTATTAACTTACTGTCTCAGTACTTTTCCTTTTTTTAATAATACTATTATATTTTTAGGTACTATTTAAAAAAAATGGAGTTGCTGCAGAAACCAGAAAGCTCTTTAATAAAAGATATCTAGATATTTTGAATTTGTTTTGTTCTTTTTCTCATGGATATCAGAACAGCATCCTCATGAATAATAGTTGATCTTGCAAACTGGAACTGGGATGAGCACAAGAATGTAAGAATACAGTTCAGTCATGGGTATAAGGGTAGATCTGATATCATTGAAGGCAGGAAAGTAGTTTGGGTGTCAAAAGCAGGGCAACAGAGCCAGATTTCCACATTTTCAACCATCTCATGTACACAGGAAAACTGGATGGTGTAAAAGGATTATATTTTGCATATTTAATAAGTTTTCAGCTTCCTCATCACAAATTCTTATTAAAGTATGTCTCAGTAATATTTTTAGTGTTAAGTCCATTGCTGCTCCTAAATTTCCAGTGTACTGAAAGTCGTATTTCTCCCTGCTGTGAAAACTGAAGTTTTGTTTTTTCCTCTTCTAAAAAATAATAAAAAATCTTATTCATAACTTTTCTAATAAAGAAAGACCTTTGTAATTACTTATAAGCATAGTAAGTAAAACAGTCCTACTGCTAATTCAGATTGGTCTAGCAGTCTCCAAAGTGTTTCCAGAGCCTGCAGAACAAGAAATACTTTGTTAAATAAATTTCAGGTCTGTTTGTCAGATTTTTGTAATGACATGTTAATTAAATAAAACATTCTCTTAAACAAAAATTTATATCTATTTAAGATGCATCAGAAATTAGCTTTAGCTGTAAACACACTTCACAGATGTTTCAGCTGTTAAATATCACGCAGTCTCTTTTTTTAACAGAGAAAAACCTTAGATTGAAAAGATGAAGAAGATTCCATACAGTAACCACAAACCCCATATTTTTTCCCAGAAAAAATAGAATTTTAATAGGGTTCTAGCATTTGCATGCATTTTGAAATTCGTTTTGCTTGAGAGCTGCTTTTAAGCTGGGTGCCCCCTTGCTTGTTCCCCTCCTGCTCTCTGCGCAGCAATGCCCATGGCAGAGCACATTCTCTGTGGATGTGAAATACAAACCCCACTCATGGGCTCATTTCCCAGTCCAGCTTTGTCCCATCCCCAGTCACCAGCCAGGTGCCCAATGCCTGGGCTGGGGCTGCCCCAGTGCCCCCAGCTGCCCTACTACTAGTCAGGAGTTGGGACATGTCCTGGCTGCCTCACCCTGCCCTGCCACCCCAGGGAGCCTCCAGCACCTCCAGCAAGCACCCACAAGCAGCCTCCAGCCCTGACCATGCCCTGAAGTAGTTCATTAAGCTTAATGTAGATATCTGTGTTTTTTATATCTACATTTGTGATGCTGTGAGCTCACGGAGTATTAACTTCATCCTCATGTAGACAACTGAAGTAAGTCAGAAGTGTATCAGAGGAGCTGTACCACAAAAGAGTCCATTTCTCTCACAACCCCACAAAGGGACTGACTTCAGCTACAGGCAGAAATCTAAACTCAAGGGGTGTAAATGCCATTCTCCACCTTTATCTGGTATGTGGAATAGCAACATGTAGCAGAGTATATCATGACATGCAAGATTATATTGCCAGAATGCAACACCTGTGTATTAAGCAAACTGGCAGAGCAGAATCACAGAAAGAGAACTGTCTACTCATTGAAATCTCAAAGGTTACATCCATAGGTATATACACACATATATGGAAGTTTTGGTTCTAGTACTGTAATAAAAATTTGGAAGAAGAGTAAATTTTACACCACTTCTGAAAAACATCGGAGCACTTTTTAAAAGCACGAATGACTTCATGTGTCATCATTTTCCTCATTTATCTTAGGCCAAATTACTTATGATTTTGGTTTTATGTGGTGTGCCTTCAACTGCAAGAAATCAAGGGCCATGCTTGCTGCAGGAAGATTTCTAAAGTTTCTGTGGAGAGAGGAACATACCTTATTTGAGTTGTTTCAATTTCTTCCTATTGTTTCCAGGCTTCTTTCACTGAAGGGTGTGTGTAATCATTTGGGTTTATATTTAGCATGAAGAGAATTGACACCAGATTTTGCAGTAATCCAAAAACAAGTGTAAAAATGCCACAAAACACAAGATCATTTTATGATATACTCACTGAAATACTCCCATGCTACTTACCTCAACTAAACAGACAGGTGCTCTTTATTTTGAAGGTGTAATACACACCAGATAGAAACCAAACATCACCAGCTCAGAAACAGATCAAAGAGAACGGTACTGCTTTACTTGGGAACAGCTCAAAGGCAGCATTTCTGTCCCATGGAAGAAAATGGCAGAATTTTACGGTGTAAGGACTTGTTCTCATTCCATGTGAAATAAGTTCATTTAATGAGGAGTTTATTTGAATAATATATCAGAGGAATATAATGGGAAAATTCATTCAGAAAGTCAAAAATGGGTCAGAGTTGATTACAAATAGCATAATTATAAAACATGACAATTATTTAAATTCTTTCTGGTAAAATCTGTCATTGTCACTTTGACATATTTCTTATATTTTAGTTGAAATGAAGTTTCACATTTGAATTTTTAGGGTAAAAGCATCAGTAATTTTTCAGAGATATAATCAGCAGACTATAGGCAACAACAACTTGACTGTCTTACCATGAATTCTTCCTTAGAAGCTCACAGATTTTTGGGGTGGTCAACAATCTATGCACTTGGTATTTGGAGATCATTTGTCTCAGATCAGAGTCCCCATTGTAAGCTTTGACATGACAGAATTAAAATACTAAGGGTATTGCTAGAGCTATTCTGGCTGGAAAATGACCTAAAGCAGCTGAGAGCTTTGTATTTTTCCTAAAATTAAGAATAGGAGGCAGAAAAATCCTGCAAATTTTCTCACAGACTGGAAAATGGTAAAAGAAAAAGAAAGTTATGAATGTTGATATATTTGGGTTTTGTCAAAAAAGTCAGTGTTCTTTAAATGTTTTCCGGCTGACATCTTGGTTACTTGCCATCTTAGTGAAAAATGTCAGAAAATCTCTGAAGCATCGTGGAATACATAAACTTTGATCCATAGCTCTGTCTCTCCATTCACACAAAGGATCATGAGATTTTAATGACTGAAATGGGTGAGTACCTTTGATTTATAGCTCATCTAGTGGGGCACTAACCTCAGCACATGTTTGTTTACTGTTATTTGGCTATACAGAGTGTGGTAGCAACCATTATTCTTCATTTTAGGAGCGCAAAAAGAAGAGAGAATACAGGACTCTTTTTACAGTCATGTCAACAATTATCAAAGATGTGAAACCAAGCACTTGTAATGTGTAGTGCTCAGCCAACCTCGATGACAGATAGTTCATTTTAAGCATTGACTGAAGTCTCTCTTGCCACCTTCAGGGGACTCATCCAATATTAGCATCTCCTGTGTTCTTCAAAAGGTGATCATTTCCCTTGCGGTCAAATCTCATTCAGCAATCAAATCAATGAAGTGATAATGAATTACAATTAATACAGAAACCCCAGGAAACCATGAGTGGAAATAAAAGATAAGCACTCTACAGTTTTATGATAAAAAGTCAGAGAAAAAGCATGCAGGCCATGTATATGATAAGCAAGTAGGTGCATGAAACACTCAAAAGGAGAATGGGAAGAGCGTGATAAACCTGATGGAGGATGGGCTGCCTACTTTCCAGGCACTGTGCAGGCAGCTTGACAACATCACTCTGCAACAACACAGTGTCTAAAATCACGGTTCTTAGGTTGCACTATGTAACAGAGTGCAAACACCTGCTGGGGAAATGGTCAGTACAAAAACCTTTGGCTTTTCAGCGTGACTTCAGCCCTCCAGTTCGGTCAAAGCTGTGATTCAGTCTTGTGATTTGGTTTCTCTTGAAGTGTTTACCTCTGAGTTAA
This sequence comes from Pipra filicauda, assembly GCF_003945595.2. Taxonomy (NCBI): domain Eukaryota; kingdom Metazoa; phylum Chordata; class Aves; order Passeriformes; family Pipridae; genus Pipra; species Pipra filicauda. The sequence goes on along the minus strand of NW_024104554.1, from coordinate 3,936,882 downwards.
TCCTGAGCTAGCAGGGTCTGCCTGGAGGTTGGCTATCTATGCTGTGTTCAGGGGCTGGGGATTCACATTTACATAGGTTCCAGTACGTGGCCCATGACAATAAATCTCTTCTGCTGCATCAAGTGCCATAGTATCTTTTACCTTTTTCACTCTGCTGTTCTGTCTCTCTGATGCAAACAGAAGTATGATCAAGTACAAACTGGTACATGGTGATAAAGTGATAAAAGTTTCCTGAAGGGTGGAATTTGTGCCCCTGCAGTGATGGGTATGCAAGGCATCTTCAGCTGCCATCTGTATCCTAGCAAAATTGCTTTGCTGTTTTGGGAGTGGGCAGGCATCCATCAGCTTGGCAGGTGTGTATGCTTCCAGTGCCATGCAGCACCATGCAAAATAAAAATTACCTTCCAAGCTGGGAAATCTGATTTTCAGTTTATCTTGAATTTCAATATCCAAAGGGTGTAATCATGTCACTGACAGACTTGTGACTGACAGAATTCTGAAGAGAGGTACACCAAATTCATCTGCAGCTTGTGAGACAGGATGGGAAAAATAATAATCAAATGAGAATGTTAATTTCTTCTTAGTTTTCCACCAAAAGTTGTACAGATTTAAAAAATTGATGACACTGGTAACTTAGTTTTGTAATTGTCAATCCTCTAAATTTACTATAAATGTACAAAACTTTTCTTATGTATGCTGAAATGCCAAAAGCAATTGCAATGAATACTCACATAAATCATAATACAGTTTTAATATTTTTCATTGAAACATTCTAATAGAAGGAAACATGTCAGAAAAGAATGTCATAACTGCAAAACAATGCTGCTAAAAATCTTGTCTTATTCTGCTTTAATTCAAGTATTTAGTTTTGCTTTTACACATCTCAGTCACTAGTGGATAAAACTTTAAGTTTAGTACGCACTTCATTTGAAGTGCTGAACTCTTTTGCTTCAATCTACTCTCTTTACCTACCCCTGACTATAGCTCACCATTTATCTTTGTTTCTTAGTTAATCTTTAGACATGAATCTACCCACTGGAAAATGCAAAACTGAGAATTATCTGAGTAACAGAATATAGGGCTCCCCTTGCAAAATTTTCTCAAAATAAAGGTCGTATTTTTCCTGCAGTTTTGTCAAAAGTGTCAAAAGTCTTGGGGTTTGTTGTCTCAAACCAGCTGGTTTTCTCAACCCTGCAGGGTGCAGTGCTGAGACTGCTAAGTGACTTTGCAGACTAAAGCACCTGCTGTGATGACTCACTACTTACAGTATTCTGCATTCTGCAGCACAACAAAGAAACTTGGTCCAATATCATATATAATTCAATGAAATTTTAAGGAGGTGTCATTTTCAGGATTTATGTTCCTTCGACATAGCAGTAAAAGCATGCAAAAAGATAAAAACATTTATGTAAATGTTACGATCTGTCACTGTCGTAAAATTCAGAACAAAAATTAAAGCTAAATAAAATTAGGAGGCAAATGACTACATTTTGGATTGAATGACTGTGAGGAATCTTGAAACTAAATTCTTATGTGCTGAGGTAAAATGCATTTTAAAAGATAGGTCTTTCTAATAATGGCGTAATAAACACTTGAAGAAAAGTACAAAGATCAGTGTTTACAGAGCCATAGTGCTGTCTACTCTCTTATATGGATCCGAATCATGGGTCATCTACCGCCACCACCTGCGTCTCCTAGAACGCTTCCATCAACGCTGCCTCCGTACAATTCTAAACATCCACCGGTCAGATTATGTGACCAATACATCTGTTCTAGAACAAGCAGCAGTCACAAGTATTGAGGCCATGTTGCTGAGAACACAGCTGCGATGGGCAGGGCACCTCTCCAGGATGAAAGATCACCACCTCCCTAAGATCTTGCTTTATGGTGAACTTGCCACCAGCTGCCGCAAGAGAGGAGCCCCGAATAGAAGATACAAGGACTCCCTGAAACAACATCTCAGCCTTGGTCATATTGATCATCGTAACTGGTCTACTCTGGCCTCCAATTGGGAGGCCTGGAGACACACCATCTATAACGCAGCTGTCTCCTTTGAGAACGCACACAGGATCACTCTCAAGGAGAAAACACAATGCAGAAAGAACTGTGTCTTGCAGAATACACCACCTGAGGAGTCTTTCTGCTGTGCCTTTTGCAACCGGACTTGTCTATCTCGTATTGGTCTCATTAGCCACCAACGTGCCTGTAACAAACGTGGATAGAGCTTTCCTAAATCTTCGTTTGCGAAGCCTAGCCATGACTGACTGACTGACTGACTTTCTAATAATATACAAAAATAACTGCATACTGAAAAAAGGAATTAATGTTGTAAAGCTGTATACTCAGCTGAATTGTATTAAATGCTAACATTTTCACAAAAATTAAATTCTGACATACTTTCATCTTCCCTAACTATGGAGATTGGCTTTGAAAATCAGAGTTTACAGATTGCATTGGGAAAATGCACAAAAATTTCAAAATATCTTAGAAAGATTAGTTAGATAGTTTTGTTCAGAATTGTACAGATAGCTGCTACCTTATGAGATATGTGTCAGTGTCACAAATGGTTATTTCTCCTTGTCTGTGATTTATACGTCCTGCTCAACGGCTTGCACCCCCTGTTCCTGATCCATGGTAACATAGTTAGCATAGATAACACAATTTTATAAAGCAAATGTCCAATCTCTGTGACTGAGCTCGTTGTGTGTCAGTCCCCTTTCCACTCCCCATGAGACCCTGAAGTTCCTGTGCACAAGACTTCTTCTCCTTCTCCCTATTAAATTCCCTAGAATCATAGAATCATGGAATGGTTTGGGTTGGAAGGGACATTAAAGACCATATTGCTCCAACTCCTCTGCCATGGGCAGGGACACTTTCTAGTAGACCAGGTTTTTCAGAGCCCCATCTGTAAGACACCAGGCTCCAAGCTCGTCGAAGGGGTTTTACTTTAAAACTACACAATGCTCAAAAAAATTCGCCTACTGATATTATTAAAAGGGCCTTCAGTTCTTTTATACCTTGAGAGGGCGCATGGGAGAAGACACTGCTCACGTTTCTCAGGAGGCCAAATAACACACTTTTCCTGGTAAACTTTAAAAAATAAGGAACTTGGCAAAAGTTAGAAGGGCAACATTCAATCAAAGCATTCCACAAAGCTTTGACTTAGCACATGCTAACCCATACATCTTAGCAAAATCCAAGCCATCTGGGTTTAAGTTACCAAAATGTCAAGGAGATTAGGAGAAGAAGTGAAAAAAGAGAGAGAAAAAGAGAGAATTATAGCTAGCACCCCTAGATCCAGCATAGATCCAGCTATCAGCAATCCAGGAGACGGCAGGGCTGTGACCACCATCCAACCTGGCCTTGAACAATTCCAGGGATAGGGCATCCACAATTTCTCTGGACAGCCTGTTCCAGTGCCTCAACACCCTTACAGTAAAGAATTTCTTTGTAATAGCTAATCTAAACCTATCCTCTTCCAGTTTAAAGCCTTTTCCTATTACTACATCATCTCTCCTTTACCAGCCTTGAAGGTTCCAGGCACTTGGCCAACCAGGCTGGGATGACCCTCTCTCAGAGCAGGGAAATGTAACAGCACACAGAGCATTGTCTATAAAATTTAGCATTTACAGCTCCTAAGTGGATCTTGCACTGGAATTGCTGCTGGTGAACAATACCTGTGATCCCTCAGTGGTCAGGGATGCCTCTACCATCATCCATTTTCTCCAAGGACTGAGGGAATGACTTGTGTTCTTTTACCTGGTTTTGAGTCTAGATTATGATTCTTATATTGATACAGTAAGCCAAGTATTAAGGTTTGACTCAGTGTGCAGAGGATCCAGGTAATTAGGAACCATAAACTAAGCTGTACTAAAAAATCTGTGCTATGCTACTTACAAAATTGTGCTACACTATTTCTGCTATGCTAATTATAATATTCTGTAAAAAAATTAAAGCTTCCATTGAAACTACAACTTATTGTTTCCTTGTTCTGCTGAGGATCTCCGAAAGAGTCTGTCTGTCCCCGTGATGTCAAGTGACATGATTTTACCTATAGACTTCAATAACTTCATTCTTTTAGATTGCAATGGGTCAGAAAGCAACTGGGAAAGTGTGGTCTGAGAGGGATACCTATGGTCTAGTCCGTTAAACCCTAAATCTATTTTCTGTAATCATTGTTCACTTAGACACCTAAAAGCAGCAACAATTGTGAAGGACCAGGAATCAGAATGGGGAAAATCTCAGAAGTGGAAAAAGATGTACAGTGATTGAAAGGACTTTATGATACAGACTTTACAGTTATTATGTATATACACATTGTATGCTTCCCCAGAATTTGTATTTCCCGGGCATGTCCCAGCCTGTTCACCTCCCTGTTTCCCTGCTCCCCTGTTTCTCTGCCGATTGGCTGGAGGAGCTGCAGAGAGGGGACAGCCTCCATTCACCCCTCTCTCCCCTGTTCCTCCCACGTTCCTCCCTCTTTTGCCCGTGTCCCTATCCTGGTTTGTCCCCCACCGCTTGTCTGTCTCATGCTCCACCCCATGTTCTGGCCCTTTCCCCTCCCGAGCTGATAAAAGACCGGGTGCACGCGTGAATAAAGCATTCTACCTGCATCCCACCTTTGTGTCCCGGACTCGTGCAGTGCCACGGTTTCCGCCCCCCCCCTCTCCCCCCCCCCCCTTTTCGGACCGCGGCAAACAATAGACAGAATCTAACTTAAAAACACATATCAAAAGAAACCGTTTCCCCTCCTTGAACTCAAAAAGTTCACCACGTTTTCAATGCCATTTCAGTTAATGCAGTATTTTCAATAAAAATTTAAAATATGTTGAATGTTTTCTGCTACATTCTACAGTAAGCAAATGTAAAGTTTTAGAAAGTCTAATCATCATACTCCAAAAAGAAGAAATATGTCAAAAGGTAAAAATTTGAGAACTTTATATTTGCTACTGGTTGACTATGCAGAGAAAAAAACAAACCACGGGCAGAAATTCTACACGGAAGAAATGTTTGCATATTTAGATAAATAAGATAAATGTTGGTTAAACTAAAGATAAATGTTGGTTAAACTAAAGACTAGCATAGTACTTTCAAACTCAATGTTATAAAAAAAAAAGGAAATTGATAATTCCTAAAATGGTGGAAACTAAAGGGTCTTTTTTTAATCAAATGAATCAAAATGTCTAATATTCATTCTGATTTATATAGAATATACTTAATGTGACACAGCATCCTCATTTCTTGGCAGCTAGATCTTATTTCAGTACCAGAGAGGGAAGCACCTCTTAATTTTCAGTTTGTCTGTTCTTTCAGGGAGCTATTAATAGCGTATTACAGATAACCCTGAAACGTCACTTCTGGGTCTACCTAGCTGGTCCTTGGGATTAACAGTTAAGGGCAATTCTTTAGTGGGAGTTGTCCTCTGATTAATTGGAGATTTTAATCTTTTTTTTTTCATACACGCTGCACAACCAGGTTAAGCTGGTTATGGAAAAGACTTATGGTCAATTCTCAAGTGAGTTGGACTTCATATCCTTAAAAAGTATAAGATGGGCTGGATATACACGAATATTTATATTGAAAGAGTCAGGTAATGGTTAGCACCGTAAGAAACAGAATGGTAAAATGAATGAGTTCCTTTCCAGTTGAAAATCGCATTTGCTGAAGTATACAGTGTTGAAGGTAATATTAACCTGCTCATCAACAGTAGAGAAATGAACATGAGACTTCCTTTAATTTTAAAACTATTCACCTGTTCATGTTAGTTCCTTTAGACTACATTGTGACATCTTTAATGACAGAATTAAATCCTCCAGGTAAGAGTCCAGTATTGTTCATTTTTTGCCCACAACATAGACATGAAAGAGGCTGAGGGCAGTCACACAATAGGCTCCTATCCTTTTAATGCATGTGTTCTTTTTGTAGTGTCACTGAAAGGCCTCATTAAAGTTATAGAAGTTTAAAACACTCGATAGATTTTTTCATTAATTTGTAATCTAATTTAAAATGTAAAGTTCAAACTGTATTACTCATTGAATTAGAAATTTCCCACGAGCACTTTAGATAATCCTCATCCATTAATCATATAAACACATGCTAGAGTACTTGTTGGAAGTATTTTTAACACAGCTTTTTCAAGTTTTTAATATATTTGTCATATTTAAAAAAAATGTGACTAAATAAATTGAGATTGCTTTTTTATTTGAGATAACATCAAATAATTTAGGATTTATTTAAAAAATCAAACTGATTTCCACTGATTGTTGTGAGGGTAGGAACAAGTAATTATGTATATGACATACTTCAATCTAAAAGTTTTTGCCCATTGAATAAGTCTTCATAAATGGTTAGCTTTAGCTAACTTTAGCTACTTCATTTTGGAGGCAAAACACACACATTTTAAATATTTTCACCATGGGGCAACAGTGAAGATATATAAAATGTGACAGTCTTTTTCTTGTGGTTAGAGTATGCATAGATGGAAAATTGAGACTTTTATGGGGTTTTTTTGTTTGCTTGATTTTATTTTTTTTTCCTTCTAAATATAACATAAACCATGAGCCAGAGTGGTAAGGGATGAGCAGCTTTGATTTGAGGTAATTCAATAAATTCACTTCCTGAATAAAGTTACCGTATACAAGTTTCCATCTGAGTTAAAACATTATCCAACCTTAGAAAAGAAAGCCTTGAGACGACTGATGAATTCTACCCAAAAAAGCAGGATTGAAGGTTATAAAGATTTGCAGTATTGACTAGTTAGCATACTAGAGCTCTTCAAAATTTTAAGAGCATTTTAGTTTTGAAGATTAAAATTCTTATAATGTGAAGTGCTCTTATAATTTTAAATCACTCTATACTGCAGATTTCCAAATTCTTATTACTTCAAAATTTCAGCAGCTCATCTGTTATTAATATGTTGGTTTAGAAAAGTGTTGCACTCCCTTTTTTTACTAAGTCTCAAAACCTTACTCTAACTGTATGGTAAAATTATCTAGGCCTTATGAATGATGTCCTTAAAAATGCAAAAACAATAGACCAACAAACCAAGCCACTCAATGACCTTGATAAGAACTTATCAGTTGAAGTAAAAATACAGACAAATTGTTTTATGTAAATTTTTCATATTTTTTTTAATATGGAAATTAAATGAACTAGAACACAGTTGGCTGTAACATTTTCCTTGCACTTATTATTACAAATATTTTTTGGAGCAATCTACTGTCAAGTAGCTAATTGACTACTTATTTCTCAATGCACACTAGCATGATAAGAACCGCAATTTACAGAGAAACCATATAAAACACTGCTAAAATCCCGCTCCTTTTCTCCATACCTAATCACAGAATCAAAAAGTCATTGAGGCTGGAAGGAACCTTTTGAGATAAGCTAGTCAAATCTTCCTGTTTAAGTAGGATCATCTACAGCAGGTTGCCCAGGAACCTCAATAGATTAGATAAATGGGCTGACAGGCACCTCAAAGTTCAACAGAGGAAATACAGACTCCTGCATCTGGGAAGGAATAACCCCAGGCACCACTACACACTAGCAAATGACTGGAAAGCAGCTTGGCAGAGAAGGACCTGTGGGTTCACATGGACACCAACTTGAACATGAGCCAGCAATGAAACCTCGATGAAAAAGCAACTAATGGCATCCTAGGATGCATTAAGCAGAGTATTTCCAGCAGGTCAAGAGAGATGATCCTTCCCCTCTGCTCAGCACTGGTGAGGCATCATCTGGAGTCCTGTGTGCAGGACTAGGCTCCTTAGTACAACAGACACATGGACATATTGGAGAGAGCCCAGAGAAGGGACACAAAGATGATCAGAGTCTAGAGCACCTCTCCTATGAAGAAAGGCTGAGAGCTCTGGGACTGTTTAGCTTTGAGAAGAGAAGACTCGGGGGAAATTATCAATTTGTCTGAAGGAAGGGTGCAAAGACAGTGGAGCCAAGCTCTTTACAGTGGTGCCCAGTGACAGGACAAGAGGCAATGGACACCTACTAGAGGCTCCCAGCGAGCAGGTAAAGAGGCAATGAGGTAAAGAACAGTTACAACTTCATGCTTGAACCTAAGAAGGGGAGTGATATCTTTTTAAAGTTTTTCAATATTTGTGTTAGTTTGACAATAGAAGTTATAGCCAATATGCAATGTCTGATACTCTACAGTGGCTTAAAGAATTATCAGCTGAATTAATGGCATGATTTCAAATTGACCAATCAGTTTAAAATGTAGTTATGGCAGAGATTCTGTAAAGCAAGTCTCATTGTTTCTATAAAAGAATGCAAGTGAGACCCAGGTAATCATTTGCCAGCTTTTGCCAATCATTTCCTAAATGGACGTTTTCTTCCATAGCTTTAAAATGTAAGAGGAAGCAATGTGTGTTACATCGCAGAAACTGTTATGACTGACTCTAGAGCTTCAACAATTCAAGCCTTAGCATAGCATGGAAGGATAGGTCCATGGACATAACAAACTACTTCATTAACTGAGATCTAAAGGAAGGTGCTAACCTTACATGGTAGACATACAGCAATGGCCTTGGTGGCTGTACTTGCACCCATTTTTTTTGACCTGTTGGAAGGCAAATGAAGCTCTGAAAAACATATTTGACTTGGTCTGGGATAATGATCACTTGACACAGCAGCACTGACTAAGCACTTTCTGCTTGCTCCCTTGAAATATAAAATTTACCTTATATTTGGAGCTGCCTCATATTCATGCTAGTGTAGTGACCTCGTAAAATCCTTGTTGCACTCAACACCAGTGTACTAACCTCTTAAATTAATCTGAGAGCAGGTTTTGGTCTCTGGATTTAAAGGTGTAATTTAATGTAAGCATGGCTGAATGGAAAAAGGAATAAATTGTAAATAATAAAGAGAAGAAACATCTGAAAAATAGGTGGGTTTTTTTTCTATTTTCTGATTCAGATGAAACTCTGAGTGGCTCAAATTAACATGCTGAAAAGCTGAAAAAACCCAAGAAAATGCATGATTTCTTCTAGCTCTGAAAGGGTTAAGGTATCACCATAAGGAAAACAGTGGATTTTATACAGTAGGAATGGACAATGAAAAGCTTATTTCTCTGTCTGTATTATTTATCCAATACCTTTATTTACAGAATCTGACTGTGCCTTTAAGCCCATAGTTCCGTAGAGGTTTTTCACATATGTTAACAACTCTTCGATAAATCTCAGTTTTATGATTTTTTTACAGCATTATAAAAGAAAACAGAGAAAGTTCTAATGGACAGTATGTTCACAAGCATTACCAATGCATGTTCTTCCATCTTCTGCCAGCTTGTAAGGATCAGTATGGAGACATTTGTAGCTGCCTTCAGTGTTAATGCATGTAGAAGAAGGAGGGCATGGTGGATTAATTTTATTTTCACATTCATTGATATCTGCAAAATGAATACACACTGATCAATAATAATTACAAATTACAGAGGGATTACTAACTTCTCACCAACACCTTTCACAAGGATTCATAAATAAAAGGTATTGTACACTTTCAATGAGACATGGATACTGACAAAGATCCTTATTGATACTGCCAAAAGCTTAAAATGGCAATTGGCTGAATTTTCAAAACTGCAGACCTCAAATCTGAGAGCTCTTCTTGCATGTGTTTGTGTCCTAAGACTTTAGGTTCTTCCATAAACATTTTTCATCCTGTTCTCTATAGAGATAGTGGAAATAATAATGCTGGCAAAGTTCTATACACTTCTAGGAATGATTTTAAGGAGCCAAGATTTCAGGTTACCTTTGGTGACAAAATTTATAACAGTAATTTCTGATATCAATGCAAATATGTTTTTTCTAGATGTTATATGAATTCTGTAAAATTACAATATCCTGGGAAAATGATGAGCAGATGAACAGTTATCCATTGGAAAATGTGCATAAACATATTGTTCTTGATGCCATTCAAGACCTTTTTCTCTCATATCCTGGTTATATGATGAAATGGGAGACATTATGCAGTGCAGGAAGAAAGTACTCAGGGAGGGATAGAAGGGTTTCTTTTCCTTATTTCTGGACCTTTCTTTTTTCTATGTAATATTTATTCACATGACTGAATTCAGTTGACTAAAAATAGATGTCCGGTATTGTTTTAGTTAGTTTCCCATTGGTCCTGTTTATTTGACAGCTTGTTTAATGTCTCTGACCAATGGTCCTGGGAAGAACTGCAAGCCCATATGTGGGCACCTAGCTAAGTCTTCAGTGTCTTCTCTGTTTGGTTATATCTGCAAGCCCATATGTGGGCACCTAGCTAAGTCTTCAGTGTCTTCAGTGTCTTCTCTGTTTGGTTACATTCCTTTCCTTTTCTACCACAATGGTTGATCTACTACTTCAAGTTAAGTAGTTGTTTTTGATTGGTATTAGAAACTGACCCTGTAGGAACGATTAACTGACTTCAGCATTGTAGCTAAGGGAATTCTATCACTGTAAATAGGATCAAGCCTGATTCTCTCAAATTTTAATACAAAACAGTAACTGTGTCCAATGCTAGCTATCAACTGAGACAGTCAAAAGACTAATCATACAAGGAATAATCTTAAACTTCAGAACCCTTAAGAAACAATAGCTCTTACAACACCAATTTGAAGCAAGAAAAGAACTTGTTGTTCAGGATGAAGATATCTGAGCAAGTATTATTCCCTTCAAAATTACATTTTGGGTTAATGACCACTGGCGTCATCATCGTCTGGAAAAGAGAACCTGTACAGCCTTTGCCTGCACTATAATTCAAACGTGCTCTTTCAGCTTCTGTAGATCCATAGTCAATCTATTTGTTAACTAGCTAACTCTTCTTCATCACTAAATAGTGTCTGTCAGACCTTACCGGCCTACTGTACTACTCAAAGAGCAGTAGTTTGCTAAAGTAAAGTAAACAGAGTTATCTATCAGGAGTATGATAGCACTTAATATAAAGGAAGGTAGCATATTTTAGCACGAAACCAATTCCTGAAACAATAGAAATGATTTCTGTCAAAGTTGAAGTTAGTAAGCAGGAATTAACAGCTCTCAGAATCCTATGTTTTTGTCAGCAAGCCACTCTGTCTTTTCCAGAGCAGCATATAATTTTGAAACCATCTGCAGAAATGCTAAGCTCTATCCTCCTCATTATGTTGCTTGATTTACTCCTAATTTGCCGAACATTTAAAAGAATGGGAACACATTGCACAGACATGAGTGGAACAAAGTGCTTTCTACTGTAAAACTCAAGTAGCATCTGCATAAGTGGGTTTTGATGGTTTTCCTTTAATAACAGCATCACTTATTTAATATATGCAGCAGCTTGTTTTCCTACAGCAGATATACAATCTTTTGTTTACATTACTGAACGTATTAAAAGAAACTAGGACAAAGAATGATTCACTCATTTAACTTATTTATTCAGTTCGCTGCCAGAACACCAATCTATTGAAAAGGTTTCATTATAATTCATTTAACAGCTTTATTTCTTTATATGGTACTTACGTGGGTGGAATTCAGTGGATAAATAGGATTTGAATAAAGGAAAGAGCTGCAAATTTCATTTGACTTTTTCCATACCAGGTATACAATTAGAATGAATAGCTTTCTATTCTGCTATCACAGAAATACCGATAAGCAGACTTTATTGCAGATCAGCTGCAGCGCTTGCATTCAAATTAATTTACCGCTATCCAGAATATATTCCTAAATATGGCCTTTTCAGGTTTAGTTTTCTCTCATGTTCTTATAAAGTAGAGCCGTTTGAGTACGAGTGTATATATATATGTATACATATGTATTTGAGAGTATATACACACATACACACACTCCATTATAAGCACACGCATTTGAAACGTGAATAGAGAGAATTCACACTTCATAGTGTGAAGAGTGAAAGTCTTGAAATATTTGCCACATTTTCTTTCCTTCTAACCTACTCTATTGATCAGTAAAAATGAGATGAAAAGGAAACAGAAGGTAAAAGAATGATTAAAATAACAGAAAAGTATTCCCATGAAAATGTACATGAAATGTTGAAATAAATTAGCTTTTTACTGATTTTTCACCTGCTCTGCTTTTGTACCTGCAGAAGTAATTAAATTCTGGCACGTCTTTTCACAGCTATTTGGGAGAGGGAGTTTGGACCTAAAGTAATTATTAATTCACGCAATTTCATTTATTCACTTCACAGTATTTTTTTTTTCACTTTTACTTAAATTATTAACATGACACATGACCTAGTGGTGTAGAGCTCAATTTCTATGTAGAGCATCCATTGAAACAATGCTAGGAAAATGACAACTGTCTGTCAGCTGTTGTGCTGAATGTAGGAGGAAGCAATGTATAATTCTGATTTACTGCTTTTTTTTCCCCTACTGGATGTTAATAGATTCTATTTTTGCTTAATTAGGTGATTTTTAGTGTCATTTTCCTACTATCAACTTGATTGCTGAACTAGGATGGGTAGAGACTCAGATATGGAGTGCACTATGGAGCAAGGAGAGTTTCACATATCATACTATTGTACCTATAACCCCAGAAGGCTGACTACAAAAAAAGCATAGGAGTGAGTTCACTTCTGATGAGTTCTGCTGGACTTTAGGTTTCAGAAAATTTAGAAATAATAATAATAAAAAAGGATACCTATACAAATGGGAGCCTCAAAGTTCCATCCTTTACTTGTGCAGGTTAGTTGCTCTTCTCCTTGTAATTGAAATCCATAGTGACATGTATAAGTCACTGTAGTTTTTCCAAATTCTGAACAGTATACAAAATCACCATTTTCCACACTCTTTGGTGTTCCACATAGTTCCTCTACAAATAAAAAACCCCTGTATTACAGGCTTTTTAAAAATTACCACCTTACCCTTGCAAATGGACATTATTCTCCATTACTGTTATAAATTAACTTCAGTGAAATTTCTCATGCATTTTAAGGTGATCGAGACTTAAATTTTTCATTTCTGGAAAAGAATACCACATGTTTGACTTATAACCCTTGTAAAAATAACATTCTGCAGAGCTTTTAGTTAATATTTTCTAAGAACTTCTGCCCTAACTATCAAAATGTCTGGTTATGTCACCAGCCATTTAAGTTGTCAGAATGAAGTTGGCAAATTGTGTCCTTTTTTTACAGAGGAATTTGAGAAAGGAGAGAAAGATTGGCAATGTGCACTTTCAGACCAGAAAGCCGTATCCTGGACTGCATCAAAGGAGGTGTGACCAACAGGGGGAGGGAGGGAATTCTCCCCCTCTAGTCTGCCATGGTGAGACCTCATGTGGAATGCTGCATCTCCCCTCCCATCAGAAAAAAATGGTAACTACTAGGTTACCTTCCTGATAAAATTCTTGCCAAGCTTCTAAATTCATTCCAGGTATATTGTTACAATGCTTAAAATCCTGTGGAAACTTTCCAAGTTGAAAGGCATCTGCTGGCACTTCAGTAATTCCTGTGTTGTCACAAATCACGCGGGACAATGAGTGTTTTTTGAGTTCACGCTTTTGAGCTTCTGTGAAAACATTATCATTTTCCCACCAAAATCTGGAAAGATTGATAGAAAATTTTTTGAAAAGATCAAATTGAAAGAGCTGCTTATTCTTTGTAAAAGCCAAAAAATAAGAATTACAGCAAAAAGTAGATAGATATAACAGTAATAAAAGTAAATACCATGGCCATACAAAACCAGTCCTGAAGAGGCTGGTGTGAATCTGATGTACTAGTCAACTCAGATAGTGTGTTAAAGACAGCTGGTTAAAACTACTAATTATTCATATTTGCAGAATTACTTTTCATTGATGAAACGAGGCCACAAAAAATGTTATGATCCTGAGAGAAAAACTTGAAAAAAATTTGGTTGAACTGGATGCTTACTCCTACACACAGGTACTTGCTGTTCACTCATAAATTGTTTTGAGCATAAATTAAAGGAGAATTGCAGGAGTAGCTATAATAGATATTCCCATACTATAGCTTTTGAATTCTGCTTGTAGTACTGAATGGTTGCTATGAAAACAGGTATTGCTGAATGCTTCTCTGGTTAATATAGAGTACTTAATTTTCTAAGAAACCTGTAGATATGCAGATTCATTATGGTAGAAAAACATAAGACAGTAATTATGCTTTTGATCTTAAAAAAGGTAAGCTAAAAGGACTGTCTGGAACAGACAGGAGCTGCTTTTCTTTGTAAGATCAGGAGTGTGGTGTTAAACAGAATAACCAGCTGGTGCTTAAAAGATGTATCTATTAAACGGTATACATTATATAAAATATATATGTATGCATTCACACAAATGTATATGTTTAAAGGTAAAAGGAAAGAAAACACTAGGGGGGGGAAAAGGAAGATAAACATTTTGTACATAAAGACATTGCATTAATACTTCTGCAGAGTTTGATAGAACATCTGTATTAGACAGTGTTAAGCACTGCTAAACTTCCAAGATAGTTCTGTCTGGTAATCAGGTCAATTAGGATTTTCCCAAATCCTAGGCAGGATTTGTGGTAATATTGCCTATATTGAAGGAGGAGGCAATCAACAGGACCAGTAGTGGAGCTAATGTCCCACAGCTCAGCAGCACTGTGACAAGAAATGCAGGAGAGGTGGAGGAGCTGGAGGGAGAAAAAAATAAAGAAGCCTTCCTCTTACACCTCACCTTCGCACTGTTCCCAAACTTCTCAGAGCATGCTGAAACTTCACTGACCATTCCCAGGCCCCTGGGAAGCTATTAAACACTTTTCTCCACTCAGCTCTCCTACACCTGTAATTTCCCCTTTCATGTGCATTATAATCTATTCTATTTTCATCACAAAATTCAGTTTTATGTACACTGCTGGGAAAGCTTGAGCTGAAAATGATTTTTAATCTGCTCAGCAGATAGGTGTTTACTCCAACAAAGGCTGCTCCATTCGATCTGTATCAGGTGGCCAAACCTCTATGCAAAGAATGACAAAACTTCAGAATTTTTTCCCAAATATTTTAAATCCTAGATCAACAAAAAGATTCAGAGAAGGAAGAGATGGAAAAAGAGGGCTGATGGATTGGAAACAACTTGTTTCAGGTGATGTGGCTGAGTTTAAGGCAGTGCTTGGGTTTAGTACATAGGAAAAAGAAATCCTTTTATACTTTGTCAGATCACTGACAAAAGATTTTAGGGCTATCAGAATGGAGTTCAGTCAGACAAAAACTCCACTTTGTCCTGATTTCTGATCTTAAAGAGTATGTTAGAAAAAATATTTTTAAATCTCTACTTACTGACCTGTCATTTAAAGTATGTAGTGTCACTGGTGGAGATACAGATAACACCCAATACTCTGTGTGACCAGGCATTGCAATGAGCCTCAGACTTTTCCATTCTTATGCTTACTGTGCAACAACTATAATGTTGTTACATACTTCTAACTTCTCTTAGGTGGTTCCTTTGGTATTAATGACAGAAATACTATTTCAAATTTAAGTTACCTGCCACAAACTTTGTGGCAGCAACTTGTGGAATTCTTTCATTACTAGAATTCTCTTTTTCTCAACTAGGAGTTAACATATTCAATTATGCTTATGTTTAATTAATGACAGTAGTATTATAAGGCACTGAATAATAAGTAACATTGTAAGGCACTGAATAATGGGAACAAGACTGGAAGGACCTCCATAGATAGTCCTTCTCCAGATAGGGTCAAGTATACCTGTACAATTCAGAGGACTTTCAACCATGTTTTTAACTCAGCTCAGTGGAATGTTTGTTGTCTATACAGTTTATGCTAATAAGATACCACCTTTATGAATAACATTGCCGTTTCCTGTGAGCTAATTAATTGACATTTTTTAAAGTTCAGATTTAAATTCTATCTCAGATGGTTATTTCCATAATGGTTTCTTTCCATAACAGTGACTGATAAGAGTAGTTTAAAGGTGAGTGTAAGGACCAGAGATACTTAAAACACCACTGCTAGCATGGTGTGAGCTGTTTAAATTAGTCTTCTCATGACATTCAAAATTATTGCCACGAGTACAAGACAGAAATGAAAAGACGGTGGTTTTATAATTGCTTCAGCAGCAGAGGCAAGATACAACTGCTTCTTACACCCTGTTGTGACCTGACACTGATTTCTCCTGCCTTCCAAGTGTGAAGGGTTGTCCCAGCACAAGATCCTGATGGCAGTTGTGCAGGGTTGGTTGAAGTGATATTCTATGCTGTGCCCAATGAGGCAATTCTGTGAGCATTCTGTAGTCCCAATTCACTTGAGGCCAGGTATGTGGTGTTTCTATTATCCCCCTACAAAGCCTGAATTATAGGTTTTTCACATCCATTCTGACTTTGCTGCAGTTGTCAAAGAAAAATATTGAGGTTCTTCCAGTTCCTGAGCACAATGAAGGGGGGAAATAAAACCTGCATAGCACTACATCTGTCCTCACAGAAGTTAGTGGTCTCTGCCACAATTAACATCTGGTGGCACCTTGCATTTTCAGCAGGCGTGCAAAGCTGGACACCTCAATACCATAGAAACAAACTCCATGTCATCTGGAATTGGGACTATGAAGAAGGAGCTAAGACAAAAATGTGTAAGGGGCATGATTTGTTTAAAGCATATTTAAGCTGCTATAAAATCTCCATTGCTACTGGTTTTTTTACACATGATTTTACTGCATGAATAAACTCACCGGTCACCATCCCTTAGTGCTTTCATCTGCTTTCCAATTATACATGCAAAGAGGGGACCGGTTCTAGCACCTGGAATAAAGTCTTCTACCAGACCGCCAAGCCAAACATCAATATTGCTAGGATTATGGTACAATTCCATGATTTTTTCAGTGACATTGCGATTCATTATTACTGTATTCAGGTCAGTGTGAGTTTCCAGTTTTGGTAAACCACAGAATTCTCGCCATTCATTATAACCTGTAATAAAGGAAGATTAGTGATTGCTAAGCATGATATATAAAATTATTAAATTAATAAGCAATGGATTTTCACAACCTTAATCATAGTCATAAACAGTTATATATAAAAAGAGGCCTATTATTATAAGTTGAATTGATCGGGGAAATTATGGCAGGATCTGAAACTGCAGGATCTGCAATTGTTACATTGTTTTAACGAAGGAAAACTAAAGTTTAAAATAATTCGCTCATATTTAAGCAATGATAATAGATGATAATATGAAAACATGATAATAGCAGCATACACTGTGTCTTGAGATTTCTAGACTAGGAATGCAAGAGGCAGATGAAGAGTGGTCAAGAAGTAACCTGAATTAAGTTAGTAACTAAAGTATTTTACTAAAGAGAGTGTCTGTGGGCTCATGTCCAGCTTTCTGGAAAATAGATTTCTTTTACATTCAGAAAATCATAGAGTGGTTTGGGTTGGAAGGAACCTCCTACTTCCAGGAGCTACTTGTTCATCTATGCAGGCCTCCTGGCATTTTTGCCTGGCTTCCTCTTTGTTTGGATGCATTGCTCCCAAGCTTAGATCTTGCATATTAACCAGCTTTCTTGGGCCCCTCTTCCCTCCAAGGCTTTATCCCATGGTACTCCACCAAGCTGATCCCTCAAGAGGCAAAAGTTTGCTTTCCTGAAGGCCAGGGTAGCAATCTTGCTGTGCTCCCTCCTCACAGTCCTAAAGATATTGAATTCCACCATTTCAGGGTCACTGCAGCCAAAGCTGCCTTTGAGCTTCATATTGGTAGCCAGCTCCTCTGCTCTCAGAAGCTGTGGCATACTTGTAAGAGTTTCTTACACTGAACAGTGAACCTACTGTATTTTTTTAACAGCTGATGTAATCAAATTAAACTAAGCTCCAGCAGTCTTCCTCTAAGCAGGTATATCCATGGCCTGATGGGTTATTGCTCCTTCACTGTTAGTTCAGTCTTACCCTGGTCTGACTGGAATAAAAAAATTTAGGGCAAAGAAACAGGCACAAACGTGTAATATTTCTTAAAATGAAGTGTGTACCTAACTAAGCCATCTACACCACTTCTGGAGATATCTGTCAACACCTGTGGTTGGTAGAGTCAATGAGGTTGTGCCTAAGCTGACCTATCCCACAGGCTGAGGACAGCCTGATAATGGGAAGTAGTTGTTGCAGACAGAAACCCCACTGCTCTGGAGCTGCATCCAGCAAGAACAAACTTCAGGATTGGGCACACCCCAATCCACTCACCAGTACTGTTCTAGATTCCAGATTTACCAGGTTGTTTTAATTTCAAAAGCTGTGTAATATTTTATGTCCATCAAAGTTAAAAATATTAGCAAATTACATTTTAAAAATACTAAATTACTTTTCTGATTAGCAAAACTATTATTTATAATCTTATGATTACATTTCAATATAAACAGTTATATTGCCGTTATCAGTTGGAAGAAAATTCAACAAAAGTCAGCAGACCTGGGAGTCCATGATCACGGCCACGCTGTAAATTTAATGATGCTAAATCAAGTGAACCATTATTTGACAATACAAAGAGTTTTTCTGTTAACTCCTCATTCAGCAGTTGATCTTGCACCTGCAGTTTTGCTGAATGTGCTAGAAGACCTCTTAGTAAAGGATCCAAACCTCCTTTAAACACAAAAATAATAGTATTACAGCATATATATATAAACCACTTTAACTTTTTTAAAAAATGTGAATGCATGTATGTTTCTATGTTTTCAAAACATTGTCCAGACAAGCTTTTAGATTCAAACATATGCAAAAATCTCCTTTAGTTTAAAATATAAGTAATAGTGCTATAAAAAACCTCCATCTTTTTCTTCAGAAAAGAATTTTCAACCTATTAATAAATTTATCCACAAAAAAAGATATGAAGCATCTTAATCATCAATCATCCTTCTGTTGTCAATCTACTAGACTGGTTTAATCTAGAGAGTAACATTTTTCTGATTCAGTCAACTATTTAATTCAGAATAACCATCCAAGTTTGAGTTACTACTCTGGAATCCATTCAACAACTTAAATAAATGATCTAATTAAATAAATGTTCCTATTCCTAATTCAAGATATGTAACTTTGAAAAAAAGTTACAATATTCTGGGGAGAAAAAAACCCCAAAGCCCAGAAACAGTTTAAATAAAACCATACCTTCTTTAATGAGCCTCCAAGGACTAAAGAAAACTTCATGCAAATGAAGATTTGGGAGTTCAGGATCATCTAAATACTGTGCATTCAGTCGCCTTACTATTGGTTGGATTGTTGCATGACCAAAACGAAAAGCAGCTGTTGAAAATACATTAGAAACTGTAGGATTCACTGTGGGATCATAACCTGTATAAAGGCCGATATACATATTAAAGGCATCTGGACCAATGATTTTGGGAATGTAATCTCTTAAAGTAATAATCTGAAAGAAAAGAAAAAGAAACATCTTTCAACATTTCTATGGATGAATAGTAATGAATCCCAGGTGCTAAATACCTTTTTCTTCACTCAACTATGCCCAAGCATTTGTCATGACTAAGAGCAGTATTATCTGGTAAACAATATCAGTCTTATTTTTGCAGTAAGGAGACAAATACCCAGAGAGAATCCGTGGCACAGCTCAGAACAGTGCAATAGTCAGGTCCCTGGTAGCTCCTACCATAAATGCTATACCACAGCCTCCTGAGCAGAGATTACCAGTGTTGCTCATTTACAATCTACGGGGGTAATCCAGCTCACAGGAGGTGTGCTGAGATTAAAAGTCTTGATTGTGATGGTGTAAATTATAATGCCCTTAAAAGTCACAATGAAAGCACGAAGGACTATCAAATCTTTCAAGAATGTTTGCTAATGTGAACAGATTGTATTTTCAGCCAGATATTTGTGACACAAATCCTCTTTACTTATTATTTGGAATGGCCAGGCTTTAAGATACTGGTGCCTAGAATCCCCTTGTAGAAATTTTATACTAAGCTCAAGCCAATTTATAGACTTCTAAAAAACTCATTTCAAAAATGAAAACAATGATAAACATCTTCTGTCAAATGCTTTTATAATGTAATAGTATTACAGTGGCATGGAAAAGCATATGAGTAATCATGACAAAAGGAAAGACGAGAAAATGTTCTAATGTACCAAATAAAATGTAAGTGCATTGTAGGTTAAAGATTATGCTGAACTCAATAAAGCAAAATGAGATAAATATGAAACATAATGAACTCAATAAAATACCTTATATATTCAATATAATATGCAATAAATATACAGACAAATGTACTTTGAACTTGATCTAGTGCATATTGAAAAGCTAACTGGCATAAAATGACCTTATAAAAAACTTGTATCTTTATTTTAGGCACAGTGAAGAGACAAGCCCACCTTTCCAGAATTTACTCACTTTTCTCAGAAGGTAGAAGTTTATGTTTTCAGGTTAGATCATACAGTGAACAAAATATTTAAAAGACAGTATGTTAGAATCCCTTTTACAGCCCTTTTAATGCAGCATATGAAACAAATAAAATTATTGCAAGAAATTAATACTGACACTGTCATTTGAGAAGTTAATCTTTTGCTACATTTGCAAAGGTTTTGCAAGACAGCAGTTCTAATTTTAGATGCATAGTTTTTGCAGTCAAAGACTTTCAATAGGACTAGGTTAGTCATGGATACAAACATCCTGGTATGACTAATTTTTTGGCTCATTGTAAATCCCAGAGTTAAGCTGCTCATAAAGGCCATACTCCTTGAAGGAAAGGGCAACTCAGATTTTTCATTTGCTCCAGAGGCAACATCTTAATTTCTAGTTTCCTTCATAGGGAAAGAGGGGTTGCCATTTCAGGGTATGAAAAAAGGGGTCATATGTCTATCCTGAGCTAGGACAGGCATCTGTTTGATGGAAATTCCCAATGGCTAAATGAGGCTCCAACAAAGAGAGTTGCAGGATAAATTTGTTACTAATACAGCAGAATATGATACTGCTACTGGAGTCTGCCAAAGAACCACACCTAAAATAGCATCGAGTATTTGTGTAGTCTCTGAATGTACCTTGCCCAAATTTGTCTGTGTGATGTCAAGGAGAGGCTCACTACAAGTTCTCATAACTGACACACATATAAGTTTTAAAGGAGGTATAAGCATCTGACAAACATCAAAATTATTTTTGTTACATTTCTTTTGCATGCAATCCTTGCTCTCAGAGAATGATATAAAAGGTTTATTTCCTTTCATATTTGGCATAAATAAGCATAGTACTTTCTCACAGTAGAGAGTTCTTTCAACAAATGAGACTCTCCTGTGGAAACAAAGGAATGTGCTTGTCTCAAAATATGTCCATAAAATCAGAGACAGAAAGAGACAATACGGAAAAGAAATTGCAAACTAGTATAATGAACTTCTCCATCTTTTATTACTTATTATGAGTGTATTTATGAATAATAAGTTAACTTTCAGGTATTTGCAGCAGCATAAGGAATGTGTGTGGATATAATGAGTCTGAACCTGCAAGGTAATGGGTGATCTTAACTTCTTTTGACATTTATGAGATTAGTGGTGATCCAAGCTCCTCCTAGGACACATTCATCACCTCATAGCATCAACTCCAAGCTCTACAGAGGCCATGAAGAAAACAATTTTAGTCAATAATGTGAATATTTCTATTGTCTCACAATGGTCATTGTTTCAACAGCAAAATTCAGTGAAAAATTATGACAAATAGGCACTGTGTTTTAAACAGAGATCCATATGCTCAGTGATTGCATGACTTTTGTAATCTATATGATCAGATAGTAACAGAGAGATTAAGAGCTTTTAAATGTTATTCATTTAGTCATATCAGAGAAAATAAAATGCTAATTTCTTAGCAATTCAGCAATATCATTGGATAAGTATCCAGACAGAAACTGCATCTGAGTGTCTTACAAGAGTGTCAGAAAAGGCCTGGTATACAGTTTATATCATACCATGAATCCCATGTGCACTGTTTATAGCAAAAGTAACTGAATCCTGACCTGTAAACAAGATAATACTGCAAGTCAAACGGGCTTTTAGTGTTAAAGGCAACACTCTTCTCATTCAGAAGGCAGAATTACAAAAGGGATTCCCAAATGTCCTCACGAACTCAGTGAGTATCTTGGCTGTGTTTGCCTCCAGGCTGAGCCACCTCCAACAGATGTCAGTCACACATTAAATATTTGGAAATAGGTTACATGATTTCTGATTATTTTTAAGAACTTTTTTTCGTGCTAAAAGTTAATACAAATTAGGTGCAAAAGATACAGGAATTCATTTCACTTTGCATAAGGCTCAGCAGGCTTTCCTTGCCACAATGGTTTGAAAAGGAAAATGAAAAAAAGGCTGGAAGAGAGAATTTCATATATATATTCGTAAGAATCAGAAAACATGTCTAATATAAACATTCTTATGGACTTTTCTTCTGTATTTTCCCACATTTATTTCCTCTGCTGTCTCCTGTGTTGTGGTTTGAGATTCCTCAAAAATCCAATTTCCAAGTTCAAGCCCCCCTCCCACAATTTGCTTCAGTGTGAGAGGGTTTTCAGACAAAACACAGCTACTCAGCATTGGGGGAAGGGAAAAGTTACTTACAAGGTTTATTTACATACATATATATAGGTGACAACTTAACTATCTCTTCTACAATGAAATAATATATTTACATTAGATTAAATTTCTCTTTTTCTTCAACAAGAGTCCAGGAAGAAAAGAGAAAAGTCCTTTTGTCACTTTTCAGGTCACATTTCCTTCAAATTAGTTTCTGTGGTATTAGTTAGTGTCCTTTATTTTTAAGGTAGCAGATTTAAGTATTGCAGTCAGAATTTTTCTGTTCTTACTTTGTGAAAATCCCAATCTCTCGAGCCCGAGCCTTCAGGGGACTTCCTTAGAGATTTTCACTCCTCCTCCTCTCTGATGCTGCTGCATTTCGGGACTCCCTAAGAGTTTGGAAGTCCACCCCTCCTCTCTAGGAGGTCTCAGGGTTTTGGGAAGGTAATTCAGTCTTACCCCCAAAACAGTCTGTGTTGAGTTTTCTCTGCTTTGTTGCCAGCTCTCCCTCCTGCAGGAACATCTCTGCATCTCTCAGCCAGCTATGTGCCATCTCTGCTGCTTGTTATCTCCTTTGGCTCTCGGCCACAGTTCTCTGTTCAGTGCAGCTCCACCGTTGCTTTCAGTGTCTTCTGCTGCCCACTCGCAGTGGAGAAACTCCTCCAGCCTTTGACTACGGCACCTGATCCAGTTTTAACACTGTTCTGGGCTTCCACAGCCCCCAGCCAGGGGCTGGGGGGGCCTAGCCCCCAGCGGGGCTCCTGGCCCTTCTCCCCTTGTGGCCTAAAACACTTCTCCTCCAGCTATGTCATCTCCTTCTTTTCCGGTCTGTTATAATATGTTGATTTCAAAGGAGCGAAATGTAGCTTCTGTGCACCCAGAAACACCACCCCCTTGGGGGTTACCACTTTCTAACTCCAGGGGAAAACACTTTTTTACCCTAGGACATCCTGTCAAGAGTAGCCCTTGAAATTCGTGCATTAATACTTCATTGAGAACTTCACAGGCATTTTTACACAAGAAAGTTATTATTTATATAATACATGTGAGAAAGTAAGCATTTTGCACTCTATGTAAATATAGACGTTTCTTTACAAAAAAATGCATCTGAAAAGGCTTCTTCAATAGACAAAATAGACATTGGAGAAGCCTGCACTTCTCCATGGAGCTGAGTAGAAAATGCCATGAAAACCAGAGCATTGAGGTGTCCAGACAAACTAAGCACTAGGACATTGCACTCAGGAGAGTGGAAAACAAAACAAACTAAACCTGTCAAATTCGAAGCCCAGGAATAAGTGGGAAGGAAAAAGTAAGTCGTCAAAAGCCACTCACAGAAACATATTTGGAGTTTTATGATCAGTTCTGTTCTAAGATATTCACTGCAATGTGTAGACAAGCAAATAAGCAACCAACCTGATGCAGAGCACCAACAATTTTTCGTGCTTCTTGGTAGACTGCCTCCGCGCTCCAGTGGCTGTTGATACGTTTGAGGGCTCGGGCCAGGCGGTTGTGTTCCCTCAGCCACAGCGTGTGCATAGCAGCCAGAGAAGTGACCTCACTGGATCGACTGTCTCCGGCCAGAAAGCATTCAATCCTTTCCCCTTCACTTGCATTTGAGTCCTGTGCACAAGGTGATGGGATCCGGTCTGTAAAAGGCAGGTATTCCCGATGGTTATCGTAATATATAAGGTTTACTCTAAGAAGACCTTCTTCACTTGTTAAATTCCTCAGTTTGTTTTCAACAGCAGGAGTACTGCCATAGACTGTAGAAGCATCAAGGAAAGAAGTTAAGCCATTGATCTGTTGTCTTGGATTTAGCACTGATATATTTCCAAAAAGAATATCATGATCACCAGTGCCGCACGCAGGAGATGAGCGGTAGAAGGGCAGGCAATCCATCCCTGTGGATAATGTATCATTGGTGGTGACCTGCATAAAAAATAAGGGCATTTTCTGAGGTGAGGAGAACAGCTGTGGTTGCTGAACTTAGAGCTTGTCTAAGTATTTGCATCTTCTCTCTCTCAGTTTTCCATTGTTCAGATCTCATCTACATATTCTAAATCCATAGAGATTGTTTTCCTTCAGATATAAACAAAGAGATGAACCTTAAGCAAAGCTAGAGATAAAACCCAAAACTTTTACTCTGTCATAAGCTACTGATGTCATACATCTACACCTAAATCAGTCTGGCTTCACAATCAAAATTCATCATAAAATGTATCAGAGTGAAGACATGAACATCTGGTCAAATTCTGTTCTACTGAACCGCAAGTGAAACAACAGGTTTACATGTATGCATAAAAACATGATGAGTTTCAATGTCTGCAGCAGCACGCTGTAAAAGCTTTGGTTCAATACTGAATTGTAATCCAGTTTCCTAACTAAAAAAGGAAGATGTGAGTATTCATCTGCTTTCTGCCAGTCACACCAAAATTCTTTTACCATATTATTTTACAGTGACAGCTGTCTTACAAGTATTAAATTCTGACTATATTTATAAAAAGCAAAAGCTGCATGTAGACTTTGCTAAATGAAAGACTGCCTAGTCCTTTATTGGTTTGATCCCCACACAGTTGAGACACCAAGGTCAAATTATGATCCAGCTTTTGGGTGGTAGTCAGCACAGATATAGCCTGAACCAGCCTGTCATTTGGTCAGCTATTTCAAATATAGGCAAAGGGCCTGAGAGAAACATGTGGGAATTACCAAATGAGATCTTGAGGCATAGATAAGAATATTAGGATAATACAGCCTAAACCAGTTTTGTCACAGAGGAACGCTGAATATGGTATATGAATAACTTAACTGCTGTGGGGAGGGTAGCAGGAATGCTGGAGAAGGATAGAAAGGAAGAAGGAGGAAGGTTTTATTCACGTTGTGGGATATCCAAGAGGAAAACTCAGGCCATCAAGTTTATTTCAAAGGACAGAGTTCAAGACTAAAACAAAAGCTGCCATATTGCAAAATTACTAAAATCTGTGTTGTCTAATGCAGATTTGGCTTTACAAATTCTCTTTTTCTGGAAAGCACATTATTTCCAAATTCTGACAGTACTGCATTGCGCACCAACAATGACCCATAACAGCCTGCCCATTCCAAGAGTTTAAAAGTGATTAATGTCAATTAAAAAATTTGTAATAATCATGGAGTATGAGTTTCAGGGAATATGAATCTAGTGTTTTATCATGTAATCAACATGAAGTAGATACAAATAACACTAACTAAAGCTGCTCAAATATCCCAGAAAAAAAATAATATTCAAAAATTTGAGCAAGAGAAAATAAATTTTTTGTACCAGCACTTGAGCTAACCCATCTTATTTGTATTCTATCTGCTTGCTTTTCATTTTTCAGAACTCTTTGGAAGGAGACAGTGAAAAGTGTATATGTTATATAAAGTGATGTAATTTCTTCTTCATTCTTCTAATAATATAGAGATCAGTCTGTGAAGATAGAACAGTCATTAATTTGGGGTTAACAGTAACAATGCAATTTTGGAATGAAATTAATTAGCTTCATATAAAAACATTGTTACCTCATTTATTATACCAGGCAAAATTTTCATAATGCTGAGAATTCGTGTCAGTAGGAATTGATACCAACAAAACATTTACATTAAGAAAGCGACTATTTTGTTTTACAACTTTTTTTGGTAAAGAAATTCTACTATTATTTCTTCATTGCCTAGATTTTAGCAAATCAAAGAATGTTATGTTTGAAGGAAATAATTTCTTTTTCTTTTTCCTTCTTTCACTGATTTTTGAAATCAATAATTTCTCTGCCTTGTGTTTTCTATTTAATATGTGTATCTGTTATTAAGTCTCTTGCTATTAGTGTGGCTTCTTTTTCCCTTTAGTTGATAATGTAAGCGGGCAGCTCATCTCATACTAGAAATACTTGAACTTGACAGCCACAGCATTGCATGTGTTTGTGTATCTCCTGCTTCTAGTTATCAGGAAAACCTGGAAGAATTCAGATATTATTGGGAAAAGAATGTAGGAGATGCCTTTACATTGTTAAACAGCAAGGCTCACACCAAAACCTATCAACAGTGAATGAAGCTCATACTGAATAATCTTTAGTTAATTGCCTCTGCAATTTCAGTTCAAACCATTTTGGTCCCCAGTGGAGAAAACCAGCAGTAATGAACATTAAGGGACTGACAGAGCTGCATAATGCCGTCCTTTCCCTTTTCATGGTATAAGTAGTGTGCAGCCAGCAGCTCAATGTGTAAATGAGAGGCTCCTTAGGTTATTATTCAAAACACATTAAAAATAACCTGAGTGAAAAGAACAGACCTTTTTCTCCTGAAATGGGTACAGAATCACCTTTTTTCGCTCAAACTAATGAGAAATATTAATTTGATTCGGGCTTTTTTTGCCTTCTAGATGGAAAAAACTCTCTACAAAACCCTTGTTGGCCACAATAGTTTTACTGTGTTGATTTAAATGCTTATTATATATGCATGGTCAAACCTGGCGATGGTGAAATTCTTTAATGTGTAAGAAAATGAAAGGCACTAATTGTTTAAGTACATTGCAATATGTAAACTGTTATTTCAGTTAGAGAAAAATCTTTCTTATTGTTAATTTATTCTGTGGGAAATGACCTTTTTGCTGTAAAAGAAAACCTAGCTTATGGTGTATGAAAGTTTCAAAAAGAGGAAAATATGAATGCTTAATTGTGGCCATGAAACTTGGAGGAGAGTCCATGACCTCATCTGACAGCAAGCTGCTGCTTCTGAAACAAAAAAGAAAAAGGCAAGGGCTCACTTTGCTGGTTGTTGAGTGCACACTGACTGATCTATTTGTAGCTGAGACAGTAACCTGTCATGTTACATGTCACCTTTTGCAAATCACCTCACTTTTCTGTGACAGTTTCTTTTCCACCTTGTTGTATCTGAAGTAACTGAAAGCTTTTCTGGATTGTATCATACTATGTGTACCTGCTGTGTCTAACTTATTGGCATCAATGTAATTAATACTGAATTCACTACTGAAGTCAGTAGCTCTCCTATGAAAGTCTTCCTAATGCCTTATTATATCTCAACTCTAACCTGAAATAATCAGCTGAGGAATGTCAGATTAACTCCACAACACTGTTCCATGTGTCAGGTTGCTGTAAAAGAAGTATAAACTAAAGCTAGTGGATTTTTTTGTTTTGGTTTGGTTTTTTTGTTTGGTTAGGGTTTTCATTTGTTTGTCTTGTTTTGTTTTGTTTTTTTCATGTTATGAGATACTGAGGAGATACAGAAAAAGAATGTCCAGGCTCTACCAGAAGCTACAGAGAGAAATTCTATACCTTTATTATAAAAATCTCCAGAATAGAAAATCACAATAGTTCCTGTTAGCCTATGAATCATTTACCTACACTTGTTATTGATATTAATGCACTACTGCAACTTTCAGTCCTTCATTGAATCGCAATGACTCAGAACATTTTCCAGCCAGATTCCCTAACCTGCACAGTCAGGAGTCTCCTCTCCCTACTGAAACCCGCAGAGATCATGTGCAGCTGTAGGCAGCATTGTCCTTTTCCAAGGATCCTCCCTTGGGTGCTGCTGTTGTAGGAACACAGCAAGAGTGCAAACTGCAGCCTCTATGTTTACATTGTTGTATAATATGCTATTGATTTCACTGTCTTTGGAAACCAGCCACAGTTTCTTCATACACAAAATGAATGTATAAAGCTAACTGTGGCAGTTTTCCAAATATTTAATAGGTGGAGATTAATTTAATTAAAATTTCAGGAAGAAGATTAGTTCTAGAGGGTAATAGCATTTTGTTGCAGTGTAAAAATCAGTTCCTCTGGTCACACTACTAACTGCAACACCCTTTTTTTTTAATACAAAATCCATTCCTTGGCTTTCAGAAAAAACAGTCACAAAATACTGGACATATAAAAAAGGCAAAAGAACAACCATCTTTGTATCTGTCCATCAAAGCTGTGAATAACAGATTAATAACAAAATGGAGCTGAAAAATTTATGGGAATTTATGGGAATTTATGGGAATTTATGTAACGAATCTACAAGTTGGGAAACTTATCTAACACTTATAGGGTTGTGACTGAATTTCTTTGTATGTCCCCCACCATGGCCACTCATGGCTACATCAAAGGTAGCCATGGGCATGCCTTGACCCATCCCTCTGCTAGGCTACACTGCTGAGCAGGAGCAGTGTCTAGGCTACACTCAGTGCTGGATTTGTACCTGTTCACGTAACTTGTCTACAAGACCATGCTTGAAACAACTCCAGGACAAAAATCAAAAATCTGTGCCTTATTTAGAGCACTGAAGAATGCACTATGCCATGAGAATCTGTACAACTTCTTTCTCTCTGCACTGCAATGCCTCTACCACAAAAATAATGCTAGCCTTGAAGTCCTTTTTTAAAGATCCCTATGTTGTCCCTTTTTCTAAGCAGACAGGATTTCTAGGATTGAATTAGTCAGGGTTCAGTGATTAGACTTCTATGGTCCCTGTGACTGCATTCGATTGAAGTTCTGGGAAACAGTATGAGTCTTCTCAATCTAAAAATTCCTTTTGGTAATAAAAAAATGTGGGGGTTTTGCACTTAAAAATCAATACTAATCATGCTATTTCAAAGAATATGTCATAAACACAAAACATAAGCCTTTGCAATTTTATGGGTACAGCAAACAGACTTTTTAAAAATGGGAGTCAATATATTGTATCATATGGTTCAAATGGATCCTTCATCACATCATGCAAAACACTGCTGGGCAGGGACTTGATATCTGTCCTAGTCTCTCCTGGTAAGACTTTGGGAATGGGAATGTTTCTAAGCCTATTACTTAACAACACAATAAGAAAAAATTATTTCTTGCCCCAGATGGAAATTTGAAACATAGCAAACTAGAGATTTTTGTCAGAACTATGGCATACTCTTAGTAATTAGAGCTGTTGTGGCTAATTCAGGTTACTCTGTGCCTTAGTCACTCAATGTCTGAAAGAATGTGATTCTCTAAGAAGCCTATGTTTTTTTCTGAATGCTCTCAAGATATGCTTGCAAACTCAAAAGTCCATATCTCCAGGGTAAGAGAGACTAGATTTACCTGCTTGTGGTAAAATTGCAGGCAGTCATTAATTTAACTTAACCTTTCCTGTATTTAAATTCTCTCACCAAATGGAAGATGAGCCACCTTTTAACACAAAACCCAACTTGGTTCCCATTA